>NC_059207.1:53791548-53964048 GCF_020615455.1 Coregonus clupeaformis
TCATTCCAAAATCATGGGCATTAATATGGAGTTGGTCCCCCCTTTGCTGCTATAACAGCCTCCACTCTTCTGGGAAGGCTTTCCAAACCATTTCTGTATGGACCTCGCTTTGTGCATGGGGGCATTGTCATGCTGAAACAGGAAAGGGCCTTCCCCAAACTGTTGCCACAAAGTTGGAAGCACAGAATCGTCTAGAATGTAATTGTATGCTGTAGCATTAAGATTCCCATTCACTGGAACTAAGGGGCCTAGCCCGAACCATGAAAAACAGCCCCAGACCATTATTCCTCCTCCACCAAACTTTACATTTGGCACTATGCATTTGGGCAGGTAGCTTTCTCCTGGCATCCGCCAAACCCTGATTCGTCCGTCGAACTGCTAGATGGTGAAGTGTGATTCATCACTCCAGCGAATGCGTTTACACTGCTCCAGAGTCCAATGGCGGCGAGCTTTACACCACTCCAGCCGATGCTTGGCATTGCGTATGGTGAGCTTAGACTTGTGTGCGGCTGCTCAGGTATAGAAACCCACTTCATGAAGCGCCCGACGAACAGTTTTTGTGCTGACGTTGCTTCCAGAGGCAGTTTAGAACTCGGTCGTGAGTGTTGCAACCAAGGACAGACGATTTTTACATGCTTCAGCACTCGGCGGTCCCATTCTGTGAGCTTGTGTGGCCTACCACTTCACTGCTGCTGAGCCGTTGTTGCTCCTAGACGTTTCCACTTCACAATAACAGCGCTTACAGTTGACCGGGAAAGCTCTAGCAGGGCAGACATTTGACGACCCGACTTGTTGGAAAGGTGGTATCCTATGACGGTGCACGTTGAAAGTCACTGAGCTCTTCAGTAAGGCCATTCTACTGCCAATGTTTGTCTATGGAGATTGCATGGCTGTGTGCTCGATTTAAAACACCTGACAGCAATGGGTGTGGCTGAAATAGCCGAATCCACTAAATTGAAGGGGTGTCCACATACTTTTGTGTAAATAGTGTATTATGGTCTACCCAGCTATCATTAAATGTGTCTCATAATGTAATGCACTATGCTGAATTGTACTGAACTGCAAACCAGACCTGGGTTCAAATACTATTCTATCAGTCCAGTTAAGCCAAGGTCAATCAAGCACATACATATAAAGTATTGTGAAATTATTTAAACCAGTATTTGAACTCAGGTCTGGTGTGAACTGTACTTTATGAAATGGCTTCATATTCAGGTTAATAAATATAGGACGGAGAGATAGCAGGTGCTCCAGAGGTGCCTTTGTCCAGGGATGATTTCAGCATGTACTAAAAGCCTGTCTGACTCTGTGTGCTCAATATCAAACTCACCTACAGTGTGTGTGTCCGCTGTCAGTACGGTATATTGTGAAAGCTGATGGATAACGCATAGCTTTTCGCCTCTCACTCTCTATTTTCCTTCCTCACTCCCTACCTTCTGTCTCCTGTGTCCTGTGTCCTCCTCCCACTCTCTCTCTGGTTAGATTCTTTCTCTTTCTCTTTCTCTTCCTCTCCACCCCTCCCCTACTTTAAACATACCACACATGGTTCCGAATTGTGTAAACTGTTGTGTTTGTTACGTTTAAGTCCATATGTCCTTTTGTATACTCTGAGGGTGTGCTCAGCTGTATGTCCTTTACTGTGTGACTCGACCCTGGGCACTGCACACACTCCTAACACACACACTCCCTGGCCAGCCCGAGCCCTTCCTCCACATGATATACTGCAGTAGTGTTCATGCCTCCATGGGGAGCTGGGTCTAGTCAGTGGGATGTTTCTGTTAAGAAATAGGAGGGAGGAGATGTGGAGCAGTAGGTGACATGTGCAGTCTCTCCTCCCCTCCTCTCCTTCCTCTCTCTCTCTCCTTTTTTTTCTCCTCTCCTCTTCTCCTCTCCTCTCCTCTCCTCTCCTCTCCTCTCCTCTCCTCTCCTCTGCCTCATGCACAGCTGTCAATTTTTTCGTTCTTAAATGAAACTGGTATTTTGGTCTTTAATGCAGGGCCGACAGACATGTTCCTTACTTTCCCCCCCTTCCACTTGCTGCAATTAGTTGGTTGTAATTTTGAGTAGAGCAGACATTTCCATATATTTTTGTTAGCTGCATGTGTGACATAACTCCACAAGTCCTATTTATGATATCATTTACAAAGATTATATTGTTTGTGAAAAACTATCCCAAAAATGTTTGTTTTTTAAATCAATTAGTATATTCAAGTTTAACCATAATATTTATTCTGTCTTTTCTGGTGGATTAAACTGAAATTGCAACCAACGTTCTACGGCTGGTTTTAAAAATAGCTGTATTTTGGAGATTATTTCATTTTCAAATAGGTTGTAATCTGAATAAAGGGGAAAAGGCCATTCTTGAACATGGGGTGAGACATTCTTACTAATCTGCTAGAGAACCAGTTCTGATTTAAGTATAACTTTTATATGACTGAAGCCTTTAGTGAGAGGTCTAATGCTTTAATATTTAATCATTTCTACCCTCCGTATTCATATTCATAATATAAATAGGCCCGTTTAATTTGGTCAGGCTTGCTGTTCCAAATCAAATGGAATATTTTTTGCTCATATAATTTAAAAAACAAGTTGTTAGGTGTAGGCAGGGCCATAAGCAAATAGGTAAACTCGGATATGACTAAAGAGTTAATCAGGGTGATTTTTCCACAAATAAGGACATTCAGAGACTTGTCCCGAAGCCACTCCTACGTTGTCTTGGCTGTGTGCTTAGGGTCGTTGTCCTGTTAGAAGGTGAACCTTTGCCCAAGTCTGAGGTCCTTAGTGCTCTGGAGCAGGTTTTAATCAAGGATCTCTCTGTGCATTGCTCCGTTCATCTTTGACTTGATCCTGACTAGTCTCCAAGTCCCTGCCGCTGAAAAACATGCTTCACTGTAGGGATGGTGCTAGGTTTCGTCCAGACGTGACGCTTGGCATTCAGGCCAAAGAGTTCAATTTTGGTTTCATCAGACCAGAGAATCTTGGTCTGAGAGTCTTTAGGTGCCTTTTGGTAAACTCCAAGCGGGCTGTCATGTGCATTTTACTGAAGAATGGCTTCCGTCTGGCCACTCTACCATAAAGGCCTGATTGGTGGAGTGCTGGCAGAGATGGTTGTCCTTCTGGAAGTTTCCCCCATCGCCACAGAGGAAATCTAGAGCTCTGTCAGAATGACCATCGGTTTCTTGGTCACCTCCCTGACCAAGGCCATTCTCCCCCGATTGCTCAGTTTGGCCGGACGGCCAGCTCTAGGAAGAGCCTTGGTGGTGCCAAACTTCTTCCATTTAAGAATGATGGAGGCCACTGTGTTCTTGGGGACCTTCAATGCTGCAGAATTTGTTTGGTACCCTTCCTCAGATCTGTGTCTCGGCACAATCCTGGCTCGGAGCTCTACAGACAATTCCTTCGACCTCATGGCTTGGTTTTTGCTCTGACATGCACTGTCAACTGTGGGACCTTATATAGACAGGTGTGTGCCTTTCCAAATCATGTCCAATCAATTGAACTTACCACAGGTGGACTCCAATCAAGTTGTAGATACATCTCAAGGATGATCAATGGAAACAGGATGCGCCTGAGCTCAATCTTGAGTGTCATAGCAAAGGGTCTGAATACTTATGTAAGGTATTTCTGTTTATTATTTTTAATACATTTGCTAAAATTATGGGGTATTGTGTGTAGATTGCTGAGGATTTCTTTTTTGTTTATCCATTTTAGAATAAGGCTGTAACGTAACAAAATCTGGAAAAAGTCAAGGGGTCTGAATACTTTCCGAAGGCACTGTAATAAATAGATATGCCGATAGTGGGCAACCTTGTTTTACTCCTCTTGACAGTTTAATATTTTCTGAAGTAGCCATTATTTACTATTTTATACCTAGGGTTACTATACATAACTTTAACCCATTATATAAGAGATTCTCCAAAATTGAAATATTCCAGGCATTTATATATAAGTCTCTTAAGAGCTTTGCACACCTGAATTGTACAATATTTGCACATTATTCTTTTTTTTATCTTCAAGCTCTGTCAAGTTGGTTGTTGATCATTGATAGACAGTCATTTTCAAGTCTTGCCATAGATTTTCTATCCTATTTAAGTCAAAACTATAACTGGGCCACTCAGGAACATTCAATGTCATCTTGGTAAGCAAGTCAAGTATATATTTGGCCTTGTGTTTTAGGTTATTGTCCTGCTGAAAGGTGAATTGGTCTCCTAGTGTCTGTTGGAACCAGGCTTTCCTCTAGGAATTTGCCTTTTCTTAGCCCTAGTCCTTGCAGATGACAAGCAAACCCATAACATAATGGAGCCACCACCATGCTTGAAAATATGAAGAGTGATACTCAGTGATGTGATGTGTTGGATTTGCCCCAAACATTACTTTGTATTCAGGACATAAAGTTAATTTCTTTGCCACATTTTTTGCTGTTTTACTTTAGTGCCTTATTGCAAACAGGATGCATGTTTTGGAATATGTGTATTCTGTACAGGTTTCCTTCTTTTCACTGACATTTAGGTTAGTATTGTTGAGTAACTACAATGTTGTTGATCCATCCTCAGTGTTCTCCTATCACAGCCATTAAACTCTGTAACTGTTTTAAAGTGACCATTGGCCTCATGGTGAAATCCCTGAGCGGTTTCCTTCCTTTCCACCAAATGAGTTAGGGATGACGCCTGTATCTTTGTAGTGACTGCACCAACCAAAGTGTAAATAATAGCTTCACCATGCTCAATGGGATATTTTTTAATTTTATTTTTTAACCCATCTACCAATGGGTGCCCTTTTTGCGAGGCATTGCAAAACCTCCATGGTCTTTGTGGTTGATTCTGTGTTTGAAATTCACTGCTCGACTAAGGGACCTTACAGATAATTGTATGTGTGGGGTACAGAGATGAGGTAGTCATTCAAAAAATCATGTTAAACACTATTATTGCACACAGCGTGAATCTATGCTCATTTGTACTCCTGAACTTATTTAGGCTTGCCAGAAGAAAGGGGTTGAATAATTATTGACTCAAGACATTTCACTTATCATTTTCTATTAATTTGTAAACATAATTCCACTTTGTCATTATGGGGTATTGTGTGTAGGCCAGTGACACAAAATCTCAATTTAATCCATTTTAAATTCAGGCTGTAACATAACAAAATGTGGAAAAAGTCAAGGGGTAGCACAACTTTCTGAAGGCACTATCTCTCTGTCTGTCTGTCCACCTACAGTGGGGAAAAAAGTATTTAGTCAGCCACCAATTGTGCAAGTTCTCCCACTTAAAAAGATGAGAGAGGCCTGTAATTTTCATCATAGGTACACATCAACTATGACAGACAAATTGAGAAAAGAAAATCCAGAAAATCACATTGTAGGATTTTTAATGAATTTATTTGCAAATTATGGTGGAAAATAAGTATTTAGTACAGATCAGGGTTGGGATATAAACAAATATTTGAAACTTTGAACATCCCACGGAGCACCATTAAATCCATTATCAAAAATGTATCTGTCCATAGGACCACTTTAAGACGTACACTCCACAGAGCAGGGCTTTACGGAAGAGTGGCCAGAAAAAAGCCATTGCTTAAAGAAAAAAATAAGCAAACACGTTTGGTGTTTTGAGACTGGGACAGGGGTTCACCTTCCAGCAGGACAATGACCCTAAGCATACTGCTAAAGCAACACTCGAGTGGTTTAAGGGGAAACATTTAAATGTCTTGGAATGGCCTAGTCAAAGCCCAGACAATCCAATTGAGAATCTGTGGTATGACTTAAAGATTGCTGTACACCAGCGGAACCCATCCAACTTGAAGGAGCTGGAGCAGTTTTGCCTTGAAGAATGGGCAAAAATCCCAGTGGCTGGATGTGCCAAGCTTATAGAGACATACCCAAAGAGACTTGCAGCTGTAATTGCTGCAAAAGGTGTGGGGGTGAATAGTTATGCACGCTCAAGATTTCTGTTTTTCTGTCTTATTTCTTGTTTGTTTCACAATAAAATATATTTTGCATCTTCAAAGTGGTAGGCATGTTGTGTAAATCAAATGATACAACCCCCCCAAAAATCCATTTTAATTCCAGGTTGTAAGGCAACAAAATAGGAAAAATGCCAAGGGGGTGAATACTTTCTCAAGCCACTGTATCTAGAGCCAATTATTTTGCCCATTGTACTTTAACCTTATTTAAAGGATCAGTCAATTGCTCCTGTAGCAGATTATAAATTATTGGAGCCACCACCCTATGGGTTAATGGCTTGGTTAGTATTTCTTCAATCGGGCTGGCTATGGGACAGGTAAGGGGGCTTCCCAACCATTTGACAAAGAACTTCGTAGCTGGGGGTGTCTCCAATATTGATTCTGTGTCAGCTTATAATTCTCAGTAATGTGGGCAAAACTTGCTCATCAACTACAACTAACAGATAATTGATTTCTACTTGTTGCCACTGTACCCCCAAAAAATGTTTTACCTCTAATTAGGATACACTTATTGTGCCACAGAGGGGCGTGAAGCAATTTATAAAGGTCCAGATCTATGTATCTTACCCCACAAGGTTCTAGTGTTTGTAACAGTGGGTTGATCCTTCAGTTGTGGTCTTACTGTGCCAAAAATTCAAAGCCAGGGGAGACTCCCCCACAGGCTCAGACTCCATCTGGTACCAGCCTGGTTTAGCCCGTCCCTTTATTTCATCCATTTTAAGAATAAGGCTGTAACGTAACAAAATGTGGAAAAAGTCAAGGGGTCTGAATACTTTCCGAATGCACTGTATACCTCTAGCAAAATTGGAGTAATAATTACATTTACTAGACGCTCTTATCCAGAGCAACTTATATGAGCAATTAGGGTTAAGTGCCTTGCTCAAGGGCACATTGACAGATTTTTCACCTAGTCAGCTCTGGGATTAGAACCAGCGACCTTTCGGTTACTGGCACAACGCTCTTAACCACTAAGCTACTTGCCCCCCCCCAGTCTCAAACTTTTTATAACAGTCAGAAGGGAGGATTGTTAGAAGGTGTATTCTTGATAACCTGAGAGATCTCTCCAACCCTAAATCGTGCATCTAAATAATCTCTATCCTTATCTGAGAGTTGTGGTAAATTCAGGTGTGCAAAAAAGCTATCCAACTTTTGTTTGACCCTGTGATGTATAAAGGTGGTTGTAGAAGCCTCTCCACTCCTAATTTATCTGCTTCGAAGAGGTAGAAATTGTAACATTTTGCAACCGTATGCCAGCTATATGGTTCCTACTGTTTTACAGCTTTAGTCTGTATGTCAGCAAGCGGACAGGTTTTTCACCCATCTCCCAGTAAGATTGGTTAAGGCGGAACAGTGCATACTCAGCTTTTTTTATGATATAATCTATTATGCTTATATTTAGTAGCAAATATCTTGTTTAACATAGTTAGTCCTTCACCTGATAACGTAGCATGTTGACCATGATGGGCTGCGGTCGGCCTCCCTCTTCCTGCTCTCTTCTGGGTGGGTCTGCGGGGACTCTATGTGCCCTCTGTATCTCAAGTGGCCTCTCAAACTGGCATTCCAGCATATTCAGGATTTCCCTCTGTAGGAACTGTATCATGTCTTTGTTTTCTGTCATCTCAGGAACGCCCAAGATTTTTATATTACAGCGATGCCCTCTGTTATTCAAATTATCAACATGGTCTTGTAGTTTTTGCGATTCCTTCTGGATTTCGTCTACCCGACCTTTCGTTGTGACCTCGCCATTCTCCAATGTTGCGACACGGTCCTCTGCTTTGCTAACGCGGTTGGTCAGTGTATCGATTTCCCCTTCTATTTCCTCCATCGTGGTCTTGATTTCTGATGTATCTTGTTCAATATTTTGGGTGGAAAAACGAATTGCTCTGATTTCGGAGGTAATAACCTATCTGACCCATAGGCAGCCTCCATGTTCTTGCTAAGCTTGGACGGTTGTGTCTGTAGTGAATCCTTTACGCGCTGTGATTTGCGGCTATCCCGGTTAGACATTTGTTATTTTTGGTTGTATCAAAATGTGCCTTTCACTTGTATGAGTACAACTATGGCCTAAAATGGGTAAATATCATTGCCAAAATCGATTTACTGTTGTGTTCGACGGAGCTCCTCAACTACACAGCCATCCTCGTCGAGAGCACACGTGACTCCCCCGAGGCCTCCTTCATTCTCCCTCACTTGTTGTTGTTGTTTGTCCCTAATCCATTTTATGTGTTTCTCTTTGTGTCTCTCAGGGGCGAGTAGAAGTGGAGGCCGGGAACGAAAACATGAAGTTTGAGACAGGACCATTCTCCTTCTATGGTGTAATGGCTCTCAGCGCTCCCACGTTAGGCAAGTCCTCTTTCTCCTCCATTATATGCTCTGTCTGTTTCTCTCTCTCTCAAAGCACAACTCTTTCTCTCTGCTTCCCCCCTCTCTATCTCTCTCTCTTTCCTCTCAATTCAATTACATTCAAAGGGCTTTATTGGCATGGGAAACATATGTTGACATTGCCAAAGCAAGTGAAATAGATAATGAACAAAAGTGAAATAAACAATAAAAAATAAACAGTGAACATTACACTCACAAAAGTTCCAAAGGAATAGAGACATTTCAAATGTCATATTATGGCTATATACAGTACAGTATTGTAACGATGTGCAAATAGTTAAAGTACAAAAGGGAAATAAATAAATGTAAATATGGGTTGTATTTAGAATTGTGTTTGTTCTTCACTGGTTGTGGCAACAGGTCACAAATCTTGCTGCTGTGATTGCACACTATGGTATTTCACCCAATATATATGGGAGTTTATCAAAATTGGATTTGTTTTCTAATTCTTTGTGGGTCTGTGTAATCTGTGTAATGTGTCTCTAATATGGTCATACATTTGGCAGGAGGTTAGGAAGTGCAGCTCAGTTGCCACCTCATTTTGTGGGCAGTGTGCACATAGCCTGTCTTCTCTTGAGAGCCAGGTCTGCCTACGGCGGCCTCTCTCAATAGCAAGGCTATGCTCACTGAGTCTGTACATAGTCAAAGCTTTCCTTAATGTTGGGTCAGTCACAGCGATCAGGTATTTTGCCACTGTGTAGTCTCTGTTTAGGGCCAAATAGTATTCTAGTTTGCTCTGTTGTTTTGTTAATTCATTCCAATATGTCAAGTAATTATGTTTTGGTTTTCTCATGATTTGGTTGGGTCTAATTGTGTTGGAACCACCAAGACTCTTCCTAGAGCTGGCCGCCCGGCCAAACTGAGCAATCGGGGGAGAAGGGCCATGATTAGGGAGGTGACCAAGAACCCGATGGTCACTCTGACAGAGCTCCAGAGTTCCTCTGTGGAGATGGGAGAACCTTCCAGAAGGACAACCGTCTCTGCAGCACTCCACCAAACAGGCCTTTATGGTAGATAGGCCAGACGGAAGCCACTCCTCAGTAAAAGGCACATGACAGCCCGCTTGGAGTCGCCAAAAGGCACCTAAAGACTCTCAGACCATGAGAAATAAGATTCTCTGGTCTGATGAAACCAAGATTGAACCAAGATTCGGCCTGAATGCCAAGCTTCATGTCTGGAGGAAACATGGCACCATCCCTACGGTGAAGCATGGTGGTGGCAGCATCATGCTGTGGGGATGTTTTTCAGCGGCAGGGACTGGGAGACTGTTCAGGATCAAGGGAAAGATGAACGGAGCAAAGTACAGAGAGATCCTTGATGAAAACATGCTCCAGAGCGCTCAGGACCTCAGACTGGGGCGAAGGTTCAGCTTCCAACAGTACTACGACCCTAATCACACAGCCAAGACAACGCAGGAGTGGCTTGGGACAAGTCTCTGAATGTCCTTGAGTGGCCCAGCCAGAGCTCGGACTTGAACCTGATCGAACATCTCTGGAGAGACCTGAAAATAGCTGTGCAGCGACATTCCCCATCCAACCTGACAGAGCTTGAGAGGATCTGCAGAGAAGAATGGGAAAAACTCCCCAAATACAGGTGTGCCATGCTTGTAGCGTCATACCCAAGAAGACTTGAGGCTGTAATCGCTGCCAAAGGTGCTTCAACAAAGTACTGAGTAAAGGGTCTGAATACTTATGTAAATGTGATATTTCCGTTTTTTATTTTATCCGCGCACGCGCGTAGCTTAAAGGGAACATTGGTTGTATGCCCCATATACATAACATTCTGTTTGTGGCAAAACATTTCTTTAATAATTTTTAATTCAAAGTTTTGAATCAAGCGTTGTTTTTCGTATCAGTTCATAAACATGTGCCACGGAATCGGCACATCCAAAATCTCTTCCCAACTATTTTGCAACCTGTATGGCACCGCCATCAAAATGTTTTGGTCCTCAAATAAAACAGCCAAATTTGGTCTTTAATAAAGGGCAAACAAACAAGTTTCCTACCTTCTCCCCCTTCCACTTGCCTCCTTCATTTTTGTGGTAATGCTGCAATCAGTTGGTTGTAATTTTGGATAGAGCGCACGCGCCACGTCTATATCTATGGGCACAAGCACTGTTCATGACACAAACAGTTCACACACAGTTCTTGTTGGCGGAGAGAACATTTTGTAGGTTTAAGACACATTTCCTGCAATTCTATACATTTTGCCATGGGATACAGAGAAAATTATGTAGTTTTAATGCTAATTTCCATGTGGGGTCGCCTGATTTCAAAATGGGGTCAGTTTTGTTTTCAAATCAGTTTCGGAATACTGACTGTCCAAACTGACTGTCTAAACAGCAAGTTGAAATGTGGCTTGAAATATCCAATTCCATGTGCTTTTTGGCTGTTCAGACTGCAGGAAAAAGAACAGATTCGATTGGGATATGCCCCAAAAAAATTATTTGAGTCACTTCAAACTGCAAATGTGAACAAGGCTTAAGACTCTGCACCACAATGTGCACCTGACCTTCATTACTGCACTGTCTGGCCCACACCAACCGAAACACACATACACACATTGATCGTTACACACTCACTCATGCATCTTCTTTGCACTTTGAAATTCAGCGTAGTTGGCATATGCAAGCTCTACAGATTAGGTACACCTGCAGAACATGCCTCTACGGTGTTTTATAAATCCAGGTGGATCCACTTCACTGAGGCACTGGCATCGTATATTATTCAATGGCAACCTAACATTGTGAATTGCGACATCTGGTGGTATCAGTGTGAAATGAACAGATTTCTGGTTTGTGACTTGTAGGTGTGTGTTTCTCTCTGTGTAGTAACTCTCCTAACCCTTCTGACTTTCTCTCACAGGCCATTTGAACCTAAAGTGGATATGTGTGTGTTTGTTTGTGTGTTTGCTCTGAGAAGTTCGTTCTCCAGACCATGTCTCTTGCATTAACTGTATTAATCTCTAGAATGCACCTTTGGCTGGTTCGACAGTAGTATTCACATTATTCACATTTAGCCTACCATTTCATTGCAGTTTTACCTGTGTTAGAATGTGTATGCATTTTTTTTTGTGCCATCACCATATCCTTGTGTGCATGCATCTGCAGTGTGTGTTTGTCCTTTTTGCTGACTCTAATGCTACATTTTATGTGTGTGTTTTTCAGAGTTCCGCTCTCCGTCCCACATCAGTGGTTTGAACAGGACAGCATCTCTGAACGCTGAAGATCGTACAGAGTCTCTGTCTATCAGCGGCAGCAATAGCCAGCTCAACGCTCAGTTCACCGTCCCCTCACCAAGATACACCCCTGACTTTTACGTACGAGCTCTCACAGACCTGCAGTTTGTCAAGGTAAGGAGGACCATCAATCCATTGTAGAAATCTAACACAACAAGGTAGCTAAGGTGCAGAAAGTTAAGAGACTGAACTCTCTGCATAATTAGATCAAAGCAAATGCCAAGGTTTCGAAATACAATACATTTGAAAGGATTCCCATCCATAACCTACAATGATCATTGTTCCTCTTACTCTTTTAGTCTCGCTCTCTCTCCCTCCCTCCCTCTCTCCATCCCTTTCTCCTTCCTTCTCTATCCCTTTCTCTCAGATATCGCAGGCCCAGTACCAGAACGGTGTGATGTCGTCTCGTCTGGACTCCACCCCCCATTCACCTGACTTCGGCCATCCTAGTCTGGAGGGTACCACGTCCCCTGTGGGCACCACCACTCCCAGCCTCCTATCCTCCGACACCCCCAACCCAACTCCCACCCTGGAGACCGCCCCCCTTCTGGTCGACGAGACCACCTCCCTAATCAATGAGCAGAACTGTCTGCCCCACAACCAGTCAGAGAGCAGCATATGACAAACACTAGTACACGTACCTATATACAGTTGAAGTCGGAAGTTTACATACACTTGGGTTGGAGTCCTTAAAACTTGTTTTTCAACCACTCCACAAATTTCTTGTTAACAAACTATAGTTTTGGCATGTCGGTTAGGACATCTACAACAGCAAAGGACCTTGTGAAGATGCTGGAGGAAACAGGTACAAAAGTATCTATATCCACAGTAAAACGAGTCCTATATCGACATAACCTGAAAGACCGCTCAGCAAGGAAGAAGCCACTGCTCCAAAACCGCCATAAAAAGGCCAGACTGCGGTTTGCAACTGCACATGGGGACAAAGATCTTACTTTTTGGAGAAATGTCCTCTGGTCTGATGAAACAAAAATAGAACTGTTTGGCCATATTGACCATCGTTATGTTTGGAGGACAAAGGGGGTTGCTTGCAAGCCGAAGAACACCATCCCAACCGTGAAGCACAGGGGTGGCAGCATCATGCTGTGGGGGTGCTTTGCTGCAGGAGGGACTGGTGCACTTCACAAAATAGATGGCATCATGAGGAAGGAAAATTATGTGGTTATATTGAAGCAACATCAGTCAGGAAGTTAAAGCTTGGTCGCAAATGGGTCTTCCAAACGGACAATGACCCCAAGCATACTTCCAAAGTTGTGGTAAAATGGCTTAAGGACAACAAGGTATTGGAGGGGCCATTACAAAGCCCTGACCTCAATCCTATAGAAAATGTGTGGGCAGAACTGAAAAAGCGTGTGCGAGCAAGGAGGCTTACAAACCTGACTCAGTTACACCAGCTCTGTCAGGAGGAATGGGCCAAAATTCACCCAATGTATTGTGGGAAGCTTGTGGAAGGCCACCCGAAACGTTTGACTCAAGTTAAACAATTTAAAGGCAATGCTACCAAATACTAACTGAGTGTATGTAAACTTCTGACCCACTGGGAATGTGATGAAAGAAATAAAAGCTGAAATAAATAATTCTCTGTACTATTATTCAGACATTTCACATTCTTAAAATAAAGTGGTGATCCTAACTGACCTAAAACAGGGAATTTTTATTTAGATTAAATGTCAGGAATTGTGAATAACTGAGTTTAAATGTATTTGGCTAAGGTGTATGTAAACTTCCGACTTCAACTGTACCTTGGGAGTTACTCTGCTTAGAGACCTTCTCCGTTTCCAGGAACACACTGTGGCCATCAGGAGTGACAGAAAGGGGATAGCAGGCAGACTTGATGGAACCTGTTTTTCTTTCGTGCTTATTCTACCTCCTTAGAAGAAATTGCTTTTCTTTCTGACGTTTATTGTGTGTGCGGCTAAATGTGAGTGCCAAAATCCTGATGTCTTGTTGTTTGGAGCTAAATAGTGTCTGTTGTAAATATGTACCATTTGTGTTAAACTTGCAAGCTAGCTAGCTCTAGCATTGTCATCTGGAATGCAATACTATTTAGCATGCTTATTAGCGATTAGCGATTAGCATTTGTTAGCGTTTGTCTGTGGTGCTAGGTTATTTTCTGTTGTAGATCGCTCACAGGCCCGGCGCCACGAGGGTGCAAAAGGGGGCAATGCCCCCTTAATTGGAATATTGTGCCCCCTCAATTTTGTATTCCTATTTTGTCCCACAATCTGCCCCCTCCGTCATGCCCAACCGATTTGTTGTGTATGCTTCATTCATGCAACTCCCTTGCATGCATCATACGTATGTCATACACATTTTACCAGTTGAAAAAAACTATTTTGATTGGCCTTCACAGTAATTTTGATTGACCTTCACAGTAGAAGGGCGGGGTAAATTTGACGGTTTAGGTTTATTTTCAAAGTTACATACTACGAAAAAAATAAACATTCACTGCGCAGCTGGATGGAATTTAGCTAATGTTAACAGTTAGGTAGGTAGGAGGTACAGCCCTCCTGTAGCTCCGTTGGTAGAGCATGGCACTTGCAACGCAACGGTTGTGGGTTCGATTCCCAAGGGGGAGCCAGTATGAAAAATGTATGCACTCACTAATTGTAAGTCGCTCTGGATAAGAGCGTCTGCTAAATGACTAAAATGTTAAATGTAGCTGATAGTATGATGGATATTAGAAAGTGGCTTCTCCAGGGCACAACGGCAGCATCGGATCAAAGAGGGGAGGAGGAGAAGCCTGCCACAGAGGCCAAAGGTAAGGCTGCTGGGCCGACGCTAATCATCGAGGCCAAGGCCGCCGAGCCCAGCAGCAAAGGCACCTGCGCAACCATCTTGCAGCCTGGTGACATAAGAGGTAACCAACCTGAGGAGGGGCCTGCAGCCGCCAAGACCGAACCTAGCAGCAGTACTGCCAGTATATTACAAGCACCGACGCCTCTGTTAGTGCCTGATGACCTCGGTGATGAGGAGCCAGCCCAGGTTTGTCTGGGGAAATTCCCAACCCGCCTGTACTGAGGGAGAAAACGGGCATTTTGTTGCGCGTGGTTCAAAGGCAGAGGGTGACTGGAATATTCCTGCAAAGCAGATGCAGTTTGATGAGTTATGTGAGAAATACAAGCACACGGACACCCTCGCTCCAAGCAAACGGCAAAGAGTAGTGAGTAGTAATCTGAAAGAATATGTGGTGGAAACAACAATGGGCCAGCAAGAAGAGGATAATGAGATAGAGTGCAAAATACTGTTTTTCAGCATTCTGGATGCTGTACTGGGAGAAATGTCAGCAAGATTTAACGAATGAAACAGCCAACTAGTTGAGGCCCTGTGTGCCTTGCACCCAGAGAATGAAACCTTTATGGATGTGGAAAAGGTGAAAGCACTGCTGGAGTTAATCTCAGATTTGGGGAAAACTGAGTTTACTGTCGCATGCCAGTTTCTACAGACTGAAATCGCCCGATCTGGAGAAGAAAAATGGACAACGCAGAGAATTTTGGATAGATACTCCGGGCCTCTAACAGCAATGTCTACTGTGATGCTGGGATTAACATTTGGAGCATCCACGGCAATGTGCGAGAACTTTTTTTCAACATTGAAAAACGCATTCAGTGAGCACAGACGGAGCATGTTGCAGAGGAGGAAAGCGCAGGTGATTCAACTGGCATTTGAGAGGGATCTTACAAGTAAATTCCGTAGGGAGTGGAACGAGAGACTGCTGAAGAGGTTCAACACAGCATCAAGGCGGCTGCAACTCTTTTGAATCTGGGTAAGAACAGGCAGCCTGGCTGGGCATGTATTATTTTGTTATTTGCTAGCATTTGGAAATGCGTGGCAAACGTCAGAAATAGGAGTAGACGTGATTTTATTTGTTGGCGTTGCTGCCAAGTCTACTGCTTGATTTCTGTGATGTGTGGATTGGAAATGTTTAGTTTATAATATAATCGGATTGTTTTTAATGTTGTTTTATAATGTAGAAGAGGTGCTTTGCATTACATTGATGAGGGTGGGCAGACCTTGACCATTGGTTGATTAACGATGTAGCTATAGTGTTGCCATAAACAACTTGTTGCTATGGAATACTAATTTCTCTGTTATCATACGCAGCGTAGTACGGCACTCTTGTGGGAATACAGCTTGGTAGCTGCGTCCAAGCTGCATTGTACCGATAAGTCGTGGTAGTGCATTGTACATTAATGTTTGCTTTCCACGATTGGAAATGCATTTTATTGGCATGAGGAAGTGTTATTATGGTAATTAGCAACTGTTTTGCATTGGATTGATGGGTATTGTGCATGTAGCTGTGTAGCGTTGTCATATCTTGCTATTTATGAATTGTCCACGTTTGTAAAGCGGTGCAGTAGCCTGTATTCTTGCTGCAAGACAGCCGTGCGTGGCTGC
Source organism: Coregonus clupeaformis (assembly GCF_020615455.1). Classification (NCBI taxonomy): domain Eukaryota; kingdom Metazoa; phylum Chordata; class Actinopteri; order Salmoniformes; family Salmonidae; genus Coregonus; species Coregonus clupeaformis. The sequence continues at coordinate 53,807,542 of NC_059207.1, forward strand.
AAATACATTGTGTGTAATTGCACTATCGATTATTATCCATCCAGTGTTATCAGCAAGCGAAAATAGTTGTGCCCCCTTAGTCATTTCTGATGCCCCCTTGCCGAGTTAATCCTGCCGCCGGGTCTGATTGCTCATGCTTTTTATGTTTTATAATGTGTAGATATTTCTACATTGCTCTATTGTTTATTTGTGCATCTAGCATGTGTTTGGGTCCACATAGCCTGTTTAGTTTGTTGACATGCAAATAGGCATATTTTTCCCATACTATGCTATAGCCTAAGTTCTCCTCTTTTCTTTACAGAACCACAATTCGTATCAGAGAGAGTGGTGTTGTATGTGTGTGTGTGTGGACCTTCATTAAACCTTTGAACTGGAACTACTGCTTCCTCGTGTTCTGAATGGACACCCTGTGGTGGTTGCTACCAGCCTAAAATCCAGCACCTACGTTTTTTAACCCTTTTTATTAGTCCACGAATTCATAAACAACCCATATTTTTCGACACCCAGCCGCCATCCCCGTCCACAAGACCCTAGCAAAACTGAAACCTACTTGAATGTAACAGAGATCACTGTTGTCCCTAGTGACCAGTTTCCACGTCATCTCCCGACGTCCTAAGACATGGATGGACGTCGAATACTGACTTGTATCACGGGTGACCTGACTGAACAGCGCTAACTGTTGCCCCTAGTGGCCGGTTTCCACATCATCTTCCAACGTCCTCAGACATTGATGGCTATCGAATACTGACTTGTATCACAGGTGACCTGGCTGGTATGGGCATCACCGCTCCTGTCCTCCCAAGGCATTCTGACAAGCACATAGTAAGGGGATCCCCCGATTGACACAACCAGGAAGGCTTTTATACAAAAGTCCACGCCCTTAATTAACAATCACCCCTGGCAGACCAACAAGGGTGTGTTCAAAATGGGTTGACAGTTCTACCCCGTAACATATGCATGTACAGTGCATTCTGAAAGTTTTCAGACTCCCTGACTATTTTTCACAATTTGTTACGTTGCAGCCTTATTCTAAAATGGATTAAATTGTTTTCTTCCCCTCATCAATCTACACACAATACCCCATAATGACAAAGCGAAACAGGTTTTTTGAAAATGTTGCAAATGTATTAAAAAGAAAAAGAAACATTTACATAAGTATTCAGACCCTTTACTCAGTACTTTGTTGAAGCACCTTTGGCAGCGATTACAGGCCCGAGTCTTCTTGGGTATGAGGCCACAAGCTTGGCACACCTGTATTTGGGGAGTTTCTCCCATTCTTCTCTGCAGATCCTCTCAAGCTCTGTCAGGATGGATGGGGAGCGTCGCTGCACAGCTATTTTCAGGTTTCTCCAGAGATGTTTGAACGGGTTCAAGTCCGGGCTTTGGCTGGGCCACTCAAGGACATTCAGAGACTTGTCCCGAAGCCACTGCTGCATTGTCTTGGCTGTGTGCTTAGGGTCGTTGTCCTGTTGGAAGGTGAACCTTCGCCACAGTCTGAGGTCCTGAGCGCTCTGGAGTAGGTTTTCATCAAGGATCTCTCTGTACTTTGCTCCGTTCATCTTTCCCTCGATGCTGACTAGTCTCCCAGTCCCTGCCGCTGTAAAACATCCCCACAGCATGATGCTGCCACCACCATACTTCATCGTAGGGATGGTGCCAGGTTTCTTCCAGAAGTGACGCTTGGCATTCAGGCCAAAGAGTTCAATCTTAGTTTCATCAGACCAGAGAATCTTGTTTCTCATGTTATTTTGCTGAGGAGTGGCTTCCATCTGGCCACTCTACCATAAAGGCCTGATTGGTGGAGTGCTGCAGAGATGGTTGTCCTTCTGGAAGATTCTCCCATCTCCACAGAGAAACTCTGGAGCTCAGCCAGAGTGACCATCGGGTTCTTGGTGACCTCCCTGACCAAGGCCCTTCTCCCCCAATTGCTCAGTTTGGCCGGGCGGCCAGCTCTTGGTTGTTCCAAACTTCTTCCATTTAAGAATGATGGAGGCCACTGTTTTCTTGGGGACCTTCAATGCTGCAGAAATGTTTTGGTACCCTTCCCCAGATCTGTGCCTCGACACAATCCTGTCTCAGAGCTCTACGGACAATTCCTTCGACCTCATTGTTGGTTTTTGCTCTGACATGCACTGTCAACTGTGGGACCTTATAGAGATGGGGGTGTGCCTTTCCAATCATGTCCAATCAATTGAATTTACCACAGGGGGACTCCAATCAAGTTGTCGAAACATCTTAAGGATGATCATTGGAAACAATATGCACCTTAGCTCAATTTCGAGTCTCATAGCAAGGACTGTGAATACTTACGTAAATAATAAAAAATATATAAATTTGCAAACATTTGTTTGTCATAATGGGGTATTTTGTGTAGAATGATGAAGGAAAGAAACAAACAATCCATAAGTACCAAAATGTGGAAAAAGTCAAGGGGTCTGAATACGAAAAACACTGTATATTATGTATATATATTTGGCTCTGCAGTTGACCATTCATTTTATAGATTACACAATTGGTTTTTATATTGATCAATATATGTTTATTTTCTCACTTTTATATAAAAAGGGCCATGAGAGTCAGATTCAGACAGATTGTGGGAGGCTGTAGGTACAGATGCCTGTTAGAGAGAACTTATTCAGCCTACTACAATGAGAGGTTCCTATGTTTGGTGTTGACTGGCATGTGTCATCGGAACTGTATGCACTGTAAAAAAAAAAAAAAAAAAAAAAAAAAGTTGTTTAAACTAATTATTATTAAGTAACTTTCCACAGCCTTTCATTTTTTGTTTACTCAACTTTCGGTCCAAGTGCTACCTGAACTATAAAACAAATTATAATTGTTGGGCCAAAAAGTGGGCAAAAATTCAGTCCATTTAAATTGATGCGTTCGCTCAACTTGTTTCATACTGGTATGTTCATTCAGCTATAAATTATCATTGGGGCATCTTAACTAAAAAAGACTGTGCCGCTGGTTACCTACCATACAATCTTTCCAACTTATTTGACACGCGATTACATTGTGCATGTTCATTTATACAGTGATTGTTATTCAACATGTCCTCACCTGGGATTTGAACTCACAACCTCTTGGTTCATGGCATTCTGATCTTCCTGCTATGCCACCATGTCTGTGTAAAGTGTTAGTTAATGCGACTATTCTCTCCTCATTGATTTACTTTACTTATTTCAGCAATTTGAGGGTTTTCTGTATGGTTGTCTAATGTTGGTGGGTCATATTACTCTGTTTTAATGTTACTCCTTAATCACTATGATAAAATAAATAATTTTACTTGAGTGTACTTTTAAGAGAGCTGAGATTTACTTTGAAGTGCAAAGTGTAGGAATACAGGTGAAATCAGTCATTGACACAGACATGGTGGTGTAGCAGGAAGATCGGAATGCCGTGAACCAAGAGGTTGTGAGTTCAAATCCCAGGTGTGGGTTTTGAATGTTAATTACTGTACAAATGAACATGCATAATGTCAACGTGTGTCAAATATGTACGTTGAAAACATTGCATGTTAAAAGCACTGTGTATGTGTAACTAGTTCCATAACCATTTTTAGATGCCCAAATAATAATTTATATTTGAATGAACATATGAGACAAATTAAGCAAAAACATCATTTTAAGTTGACTGCATTTTTGCCTACGTTTTCTTAAGTTTTGGCCAACAATTGTTTTCGGGTTCCAGTGTGGTTGCATAAATTCAAGTGTGTGTGTTATGTGTGTATCGGTGTGTGTTCTGTCCTTCCCTCTGTCGCCACTGTAAAGCCACACAACTCAGGGAGCCTCAGATAAACAGGTAGAAGCACCACCAACAACAACCACATGTGTAGCAGACAAAGACCAATCAGAACAAAGCATGTCAAAGAGAAAACAAAGTCATATATGTTATAAATATCTAATAATACTATATTGAAAGAGAAAATGCTATTTATTAATTCCATGTATGCTGGGAGAAAAAAACACGTCTGTTGGTTTGTATCTGTGGATATTCATGCCAACATGTATAGTAGATTAGTCATCTTTATGAGTTCCTATAGACTTCTATGGTTAAGTCCTAAATGGAAGACAGCTTCTCCTTTTCCTAAAGTTGACGATGGATTCATCAGAGATGGACCTCCAGTGTGTGTTGTGATTAAGACAATCAATATGATTATGAATGTGGGAGATGTGTAGGGTACATTATTATAAAAAGGGAAACAAGAGCTCTTTCCTGCTTTGAGAGGGAAGGGGGACTGGGGGACCATGGTAAGAGGCCCTGGGTGTGAGGTTTTGAGGAGGAAAAGCTTTAGGGTTTGTGTCTGTGTGGCCAAGTGGCAATCACACCCGGAACGGTAACCAAAAGAGAAAAAGTCCTCCTGTCCTGACAAATAGACCTTCACATACGTAATTTACTCCATTTATTTTGCATAAATAGTTTCGTTTTTTTGCATTGTTGTAAATTATTTTGTCCGTTTTTTATAACCTAGCTATTTTATTGAGAATATCTTTTATCACAAGATTCCTTTTTAAATGGAGCAGTTGAACATGGTGGTATACAATGGACGGTTGGTAGTCCAGTCCAGTGTAATGCTTTAGTCTCTAGACCACCAATCTCATCAGTCCAAAGTCATAGATCGATGATATTTGAAGATTATATTTTCCAGACCTGACCAGCACATTTGCCTATGTACAGTGGGGAGAACAAGTATTTGATACACTGCCGATTTTGCAGGTTTTCCTACTTACAAAGCATGTAGAGGTCTGTAATTTTTATCATAGGTACACTTCAACTGTGAGAGACGGAATCTAAAACAAAAATCCAGAAAATCACATTGTATGATTTTTAAGTAATTAATTTGCATTTTATTGCATGACATAAGTATTTGATCACCTACCAACCAGTAAGAATTCCGGCTCTCACAGACCTGTTAGTTTTTCTTTAAGAAGCCCTCCTGTTCTCCACTCATTACCTGTATTAACTGCACCTGTTTGAACTTGTTACCTGTATAAAAGACACCTGTCCACACACTCAATCAAACAGACTCCAACCTCTCCACAATGGCCAAGACCAGAGAGCTGTGTAAGGACATCAGGGATAAAATTGTAGACCTGCACAAGGCTGGGATGGGCTACAGGACAATAGGCAAGCAGCTTGGTGAGAAGGCAACAACTGTTGGCGAAATTATTAGAAAATGGAAGAAGTTCAAGATGACGGTCAATCACCCTCGGTCTGGGGCTCCATGCAAGATCTCACCTCGTGGGGCATCAATGATCATGAGGAAGGTGAGGGATCAGCCCAGAACTACACGGCAGGACCTGGTCAATGACCTGAAGAGAGCTGGGACCACAGTCTCAAAGAAAACCATTAGTAACACACTACGCCGTCATGGATTAAAATCCTGCAGCGCAAGCAAGGTCCCCCTGCTCAAGCCATCTCATGTCCAGGCCCATCTGAAGTTTGCCAATGACCATCTGGATGATCCAGAGGAGGAATAGAAGAAGGTCATGTGGTCTGATGAGACAAAAATAGAGCTTTTTGGTCTAAACTCCACTCGCCGTGTTTGGAGGAAGAAGAAGGATGAGTACAACCCCAAGAACACCATCCCAACCGTGAAGCATGGAGGTGGAAACATCATTCTTTGGGGATGCTTTTCTGCAAAGGGGACAGGACGACTGCACCGTATTGAGGGGAGGATGGATGGGGCCATGTATCGCGAGATCTTGGCCAACAACCTCCTTCCCTCAGTAAGAGCATTGAAGATGGGGCGTGGCTGGGTCTTCCAGCATGACAACGACCCGAAACACACAACCAGGGCAACTAAGGAGTGGCTCCGTAAGAAGCATCTCAAGGTCCTGGAGTGGCCTAGCCAGTCTCCAGACCTGAACCCAATAGAAAATCTTTGGAGGGAGCTGAAAGTCCGTATTGCCCAGCGACAGCCCCGAAACCGGAAGGATCTGGAGAAGGTCTGTATGGAGGAGTGGGCCAAAATCCCTGCTGCAGTGTGTGCAAACCTGGTCAAGACCTACAGGAAACGTATGATCTCTGTAATTGCAAACAAAGGTTTCTGTACCAAATATTAAGTTCTGCTTTTCTGATGTATCAAATACTTATGTCATGCAATAAAATGCAAATTACTTAAAAATCATACAATGTGATTTTCTGGATTTTTGTTTTAGATGCCGTCTCTCACAGTTGAAGTGTACCTATGATAAAAATTACAGACCTCTACATGCTTTGTAAGTAGGAAAACCTGCAAAATCGGCAGTGTATCAAATACTTGTTCTCCCCACTGTATCTATCTATTGAATAACGCTGTGACATTATCATTTGACCCAATCTATAGTAGTGGTGTGACGCGTGTGATAGAAGGAGTCAGGCGCAGGAGAGTAATACGCGTCCAAAGAGTTTATTCCGTCGATAAACAGTTGCGCAAGCATGCGACAACAAAACTCAGGGGAAATATCTACCCTGGCAACAACAAGGTAAGGGTAGCTCAACAGCGCTACACACAACTCACAACAAACAATCACCTACACAGACAAGGAAGCAGAGGGAACACTTATACAATGACTAATTGGGGATAAGGACCAGGTGTGTGTGATTAATTAGACAAGACAAGTGGAGTGATGATAAATGGATCGGCAGCAGCTATTAAGCCGGTGACGACGAACACTGAAACCTGCCCGAACAAGGAGGGGAGGCAGCCTCGGCGGAAGTCGTGACAAGTGGTCCAAATGCACAACATTGTTTTACCAAATAATAACTTTATATTTCCTCTAAATTGATCAATGTTTTGTAAATCAAACAACACAGCAGCACTGCAGAGTCCAAAAAGGACACAGTCACCAAATTGATATATTCTCTGTCTAAAGTAATATCTTTACGCTGGACTGGTGGGTCGACACTCACCTCCTTTAAAACAACAAGTGTTCACATTGATCCTGGAACCAAAACTGGACTGTGATCCCTTAAAGCTATGATCCCTTATTGATGTCACCTGTTAAGATCCCTTATTGATGTCACCTGTTAAATCCACTTCAATCAGTGTAAATGAAGGGGAGGAGACAGGTTAAAGAAGGATTTTTAAGCCTTGAGACAATTGAGACATTGATTGTGTATGGGCAAGACAAAATATTTAAATGCCTTTGAACGGGGTATGGTAGAAGGTGCCAGGCACACCAGTTTAAAGGGTGTCAAGAACTGCAACGCTGCTGGGTTTTTCACGCTCAACAGTTTCCCGTGTGTATCAAGAATGGTCCACCACCCAAAGGACATCCAGCCAACTTGACACAACTGTGGGAAGCATTGAAGTCACCATGGGCCAGCATCCCTGTGGAACACTTTCGACAGCTTGTAGTCCATGCTCCGACGAATTGAGGCTGTTCTGAGGGTAAAAGGGGGTGCAACTTAATATTAGGAAGGTGTTCCTAAGGTTTTGTAGACTCAGTGTAGCTTTATTATTCTTTTTTTTGATGGGTTGTGGTGTAGTGATGAATTCTGTCTATTTGATGTGGTGTAGTGATGAATTCTGTCTATACTTCCCTTTTTTAAATAAATTGGAATGATTCAGGGTTAATACGTCATGTTGAACCGTTCAGAGCAAATCTGAGGCTGACAGGGAACTAGCCAGACACAGGGAACTATAGAAATAAGAGGTGAATCCTAACTTCAAATTAATGCATGACTAAGGCTACTTCCAGATTATTTTGGATTTTTGCACGCTCATCACGGATATAGGCCAAAAGCATAGGATTGGTGTAAGCGTTGGCAAAAGGGAGCTTCCACCATTGCTAAATCCATGCAAGGGAATGCGCAAGTGCACACTTCGAGAGAAGGGTGGAGAATTGGAACATGGCCTACTTGACAATTGGACATACAGTGGGGAAAAAAAGTATTTAGTCAGCCACCAATTGTGCAAGTTGTCCCACTTAAAAAGATGAGAGAGGCTTGTAATTTTCATCATAGGTACACGTCAACTATGACAGACAAAATGAGAAAAAAAAAATCCAGAAAATCACATTGTAGGATTTTTAATGAATTTATTTGCAAATTATGGTGGAAAATAAGTATTTGGTCAATAACAAAAGTTTCTCAATACTTTGTTATATACCCTTTGTTGGCAATGACACAGGTCAAACGTTTTCTGTAAGTCTTCACAAGGTTTTCACACACTGTTGCTGGTATTTTGGCCCATTCCTCCATGCAGATCTCCTCTAGAGCAGTGATGTTTTGGGGCTGTCGCTGGGCAACACGGACTTTCAACTCCCTCCAAAGATTTTCTATGGGGTTGAGGTCTGGAGACTGGCTAGGCCACTCCAGGACCTTGAAATGCTTCTTACGAAGCCACTCCTTCGTTGCCCGGGCGGTGTGTTTGGGATCATTGTCATGCTGAAAGACCCAGCCACGTTTCATCTTCAATGCCCTTGCTGATGGAAGGAGGTTTTCACTCAAAATCTCACGATACATGGCCCCATTCATTCTTTCCTTTACACGGATCAGTCGTCCTGGTCCCTTTGCAGAAAAACAGCCCCAAAGCATGATGTTTCCACCCCCATGCTTCACAGTAGGTATGGTGTTCTTTGGATGCAACTCAGCATTCTTTGTCCTCCAAACACGACAAGTTGAGTTTTTACCAAAAAGTTCTATTTTGGTTTCATCTGACCATATGACACTCTCCCAATCCTCTTCTGGATCATCCAAATGCACTCTAGCAAACTTCAGACGGGCCTGGACATGTACTGGCTTAAGCAGGGGGACACGTCTGGCACTGCAGGATTTGAGTCCCTGGCGGCGTTTTTGTTTCTGGTGTCCTTTGACAGCTCTTTGGTCTTGGCCATAGTGGAGTTTGGAGTGTGACTGTTTGAGGTTGTGGACAGGTGTCTTTTATACTGATAACAAGTTCAAACATGTGCCATTAATACAGGTAACGAGTGGAGGACAGAGGAGCCTCTTAAAGAAGAAGTTACAGGTCTGTGAGAGCCAGAAATCTTGCTTGTTTGTAGGTGACCAAATACTTATTTTCCACCATAATTTGCAAATAAATTCATAAAAAATCCTACAATGTGATTTTCTGGATTTTTTTTTCTCAATTTGTCTGTCATAGTTGACGTGTACCTATGATGAAAATTACAGGCCTCTCTCATCTTTTTAAGTGGGAGAACATGCACAATTGGTGGCTGACTAAATACTTTTTTCCCCCACTGTAATTAAGGAGCTACGGCTCTGAGGATCGCAGGTTAAATCCCAGTGCTAGGCACTCTTTTTTGTTTTGTTTGCTTTTACCCTATCTCAAACCTTCATCCTTACCTTAACCATTTGGAATGAATGCCTAAACTTAAGTTTAACCCTGTCCCTAATTAACCCTAACTTAAACCGCTCTGAATTAATGACTGAACTTCACTTTTGCGCAGTTTGACCACATGGCGTAATTAAAATGGCAAGCCATGTCGTAAATCTATTGCTGCAGTTACGATGAGGGGTGGCGTTTTATTTGGAGATTGAGTTGCCCTTTCTACATTTTGAATGGGCCCAAACTATATACTACTACAGATAGGCTTAGTTCCAATGTCAATTCTAGCATACAGATGTAGGATTTTAATTTGAGCCAGTTTGCTACAGCAGGAAAATAATCCTGCAGCAACAGGAAATGTGGATTATAATTAATGTGCATTTTTGTAGGGGTTGATACATTTTTGTAAGGAAATTTCAAAGTGGAAATTACAAACTTCAGAAGCCTTTTTATACCACAAATACTGTACACTACAAGCGTATAATTTTTTTTATTTATTTTTTTTATAATGTCCTGCATTGCAGGAAAGTGCTCCTGCAACAGGGTGATCCAATTAACATCCTACATCTGTACCACTTACAGTAGTGTGCATGCGCTATACATTGCTAGTGTGGATATTGGAACTGATGTTTGACTACTGTACTATCATGAACAAAAGCACTTTAGAATGGAAGGAAGTATTCCTGGCTTGTTAACCAATTGCCAATGTTGCCACCAACATCAGTTTCTCTGTCTAGTATGCATGTTGTAAGGCTGTTATCAGCCATGACTGTAAATACTGTATTATTTTCATTCCAGCTCTTTACACAGGCTGCATCCCAAAATGACACCCAAATTCCTATGGACCCTGGTCAAAAGTACTGCACTACATAGGGAATAGGGTGCCATTTGGGATGCAGACAGATCCTCCCCTCTCCCTTCAGAAAGCAGATTAACAGTGGATTGTTTTGTTTTTGTCGTTGTTTTAGTTATCTATCTGGTTCTGCAGAGAATGGTATATGTCCCAAATGGCACCCTATTCCCTATATAGTGCACTATGTAGGGAATAGGGTGCCATTCGGGACGCAAGCTATGGGTCCTCTAGACTCTTGTTTCTGTCCATGTTGAGTTACAAAGTCGTGTCGTGTCCTCCCCGACGCCTCCTCCACCCCACCCTAAAGTTCACAGGGTTTGGGTTCAGTCTCTGGACTGTTATTTTTGTACCTCAGAACACTGTGTCAGTAATCATGGGAAAACAATCGTTTTTTTATTGTTCAGAGAGCTGATGGTGTGACTTTTGAATTGGGTAAAACATGTAGCCTGGTCCCAGATCTGTTTCTGTTATCATGTCAACTCCTTCTCCTGCCAATGTTTGGTATGACAAGGAGTTGACATGATAGCACAAACAGATCTGAGGCCAGGCTATAAAACAAGTCCTCTATTTTCTGTGCTCTAACTTAAATAATAATGTGTACATACTGTTTTAAAATTACTGTTTTAACACGTTTTGAAGACGAAAAAAGTTATGAATAAACCTGAGATATATTTCTCTTTTTAAACTTTTGACCTTTTTGCTCCTGATTTCTGTTCAGTTGTTATCAAAAGTGTGACACCTTTGCGGTAACACTTTCTATGAAGCACATATGCATAATGTATTATACATGTACATGTACCCATAATGCACTATGATAGAGTAATAATGCAGTATAAGCATAGTTATAGACACATACAAAGACTCGCTATCACGACTTCCGCCGAGGCTGCCTCCCCTCCTTGTTCGGGCAGGCTTCGGCGTTCGTCGTCACCAGCTTACTAGCCACTGCCGCTCCATATATCATCATTCCATTTGTCTTGTCTTGTCAATTACACACACCTGGTTCATATCCCCTCAAGAGTCTGTGTATAAGTGTTCCCTCTGCCCCCTTGTCCTTGTGGGTGATTGTTGTTTGTGAGAGTAGTGGAGCTCGGTGGAGCTACTCGTACCATTTTGTTGCCAGGGTAGATATTTCCCCTGTGCCTATGTATTGTATGGAGATGCCGTTACAGTGTATTGCCAGGGTAGATAGTTTCCCCTGTGCCTGTTTCGTTTGTCGCTATTCCAGCGTATTATGTGTAACGAAGGAATAAACTCTGTATTCGGTGATTACCCTCCTGCGCCTGACTCCTTCCATCACACTCATCACACTCGCATAGACTAATAATTCCGTATACCAATACTCCTAAAGCATTATAAGAACAATCATAATTACTTATAATGTAAAGCAACATAGTGCTTCATAATTGCTGGTCACTTTTTCCTCAAGGATCATACAGCATTATAATGAGCATCAGTGTGATGCATTTCTAACGTCTTTGTCAATAAGCAGTACATTATTACTGCATCATAATCTTTGTTATGGATGGTGTGTAATAGCATACTTATAAGCCCCTATAAAGGCATTTTACCCTTTGATTAAATAAATGTTTAACCCCATATGATTTAGATTGACATTTTAGTAATTTAGTAGACGTTCTTATACAGAGCGACTTACAGTTAGTGCATTCATCTTAAGATAGCTAGGTGGGACAACCATATCACAGTTACAGTAAGTAAACTTTTCCTCAATAAAGAAGCTATCAGCAAAGTCAGTGCTAGTAAGAAAAGCCAAGTGTGAGTGTTAGTTTAAGAAAAGCAAGGGTGTTAGTTATATTTATTTATTTTGCAGGGGGTATGACAAATGTATGCACTCACTAACTGTAAGTCGCTCTGGATAAGAGCGTCTGCTAAACGACTAAAATGTAAATGTAAAATGTGCTGTAGGATTAATGGGCAGGGACTCATTCCACCATTGGGGTGCCAGGACAGAGAAGAGCTGTGACTGGGATGACTTGATAAGGAATGATGTCATGAGTTTGCATGTATAGTCCCCTTTCCAGTACACGACACACTGACGTCAGGCACGGATGCGGGCTATTCTTGGAGGTAGAAAGAACCCCATCGCCATCTACACCAATTCAAAATAGCCTAGATTTATGTAGTTATTAATTCTAAACAAAAACACTTTTTGGGGTTCTCATGTGCTTACAATGTTGTTTTGATTGTTGCTTGAACAGTCGATAAGATTATATTTGGTTGTGATCTTTGTAAAATAGCCTACCTATTTTGGATGCCGCAATTGTTAGCTAGAATGCTAAAGTTTATTGAGCTAGCCAAAATAGCAATTTTACTGGTTGAAGTTTAAGTGTTTTTTAAGTATAATGCAGTAGATTTGCGATAATGACACAAACGTCATATTAATCAGGACATTCATACGAGCCTTACAATCCAATTATAGTCCAAAGTAGTATGAAATGCACTCATAAGCAACATGTAAATGGAGGCTTTTTTTGCTGTCAGTCTATGAGAACTCCCCGTGTTCTGCAACCAATATGGCTCGCATCGCCCTCCTGTGGCAATATTTGCAAACACAGAAAGGCGTCTATAGTATGTGACATGGGCTAAAGGAATGTCCATTCACTGTCTGCCTCAATCAGACCGACAGCATCATTGCCTTGCAGAAGCAGTTGCAGCGTGTTCTGTGTTGTGCATACGTTGGATATATCCAATGTATGCATCAAATTGTATGGTAGATGTTAGATACAGTACATGTGTTCAGTATAGTTGCGTAGCTACGAAAAATGGTTCGCAATGATGCTGTCGGTCTGATCCAGGCATAAGTGAAACTGACTCTTACTAAATTAGACTGCCATTCTTTTCATATTACGTATCAGCATTACTTATTATTTGATATCATGCATATTTATGAGTGCCTTTTAATCATGTGTGTTAACAACGATTGCCTTTCACTTAATTTCTTACATTCTCACGTGTGAAATCGAATTGAATTGCATGGACTATTTTGCTTGCTTGTATCGTGTGCTGTGATTCCACAGATTGGCATGGAATGAAGTGGCATTGAGACAGCTGTTGCCAATTCCCTATCACCTCCTTCCTCCCCAAACTAATTGCTAAACACACTCTAGAACTTATCTTCAGGTGCCATTCGGACCAGGGGCCTCTCGAGACGCAGATGTCCACCTCTTTGCTGTTCGCCTGCTGTGGGAAAATGACACAAACCACAACCCTCTCTGTAGCACTATTAAAGGAAAGTACTTGTTTCGAACGTGTGAGTGTGACTCCAATTGTTTGTTTTGTGTCCCCCACGACCACAGACACGGGGGTCACGCCCGACACAGCTACAAGAGGCTACACCCAACACTACCACACATCCGGGCAGGTGCGGAGCGAGGAACAGCTGGCGACCTGCCTTCGACTACCGAACCTGCCATTGACAACCGAACCAGCCATTGACTAACGACTCCTGCTGGGTAGAGCGCAACGAACGAACATTGACCACCGCTCCGTGAGTAAATCAACTCCTGTGTTAGTTTGCCCCGGTGCTCATAGTTGGCCTATAGCCCTAAATCCTAGCCCTTTTATGCTTTCTAATCGGGCCATATTAATATTGTGTATTTTCATTGTTGTAAAAGCTACATTTATAATAAAGAACCTTTGATTATACTTTGGCCTGCCTCTGTGGGTGTTTGCTGTGGTATCATAGAACACTGGTTTTGACATAAGCACATACAAGCCAGTCAAAAAAAAATATTCCTTCTATTTTATTTCAAACATAAATGAGGTGACAAATTGTGGTATCTTAGTTTCTGTGGTCAGAAATGGTGTAGGCCTAAACCTATCCCATGAGCGTGGTATCTGGAAGTGAAATTAAAAGATTTTAAGAGCGGAAGTTGGGGGTTTCAAGTATCATCTTGAGAAATCCTTGACAGCATGTTGAATCACTGGGAAAACCATTGGTAAACCGGTTTTGTGAGATTCATAACCGCAAAGACCCATCTGCGTCTAAAAAGGCACCCAATCCTCTATATAGTGCACTACTTTAGACCAGGGTCCATATTTTACTATAGGCCCTGGTCAAAAGTAGTCTACTATAAAGGGAATAAGGAGTAATTTCAGACACACCAGATAGTTATACCTTGGTAGGGTTCTGTGATTTAGTCAACATTCTAATCCCATATGATTCATACAGCCTACAGGGGTGATTAGGATTTGTATACTATTACACAACCTTTTTTGTTGTGTAATAGTTATTCTGTACAGGTGAAACGTTAGTGAGCCAAACACAATATATTAGAAGAATACTCGTTTTGTGGCATATTATTGAACATATTGAGCATATTTCCATAGGGAGTTCAGATATTATAGAAATATTCCTGATATTTTAGTGAATTTGGGAGATTCCCCCAATGGGTCCTATCAATGACTGGCAAGGAAAGGATAATATGGTAGTAGGTAGTTGGACAGTCCAATAGTCTGTCTGTCTGTTGTCCTGGCAGATTGTAGTCTGTTCTAACCTCTCATGACAACTACAGTATTTCAGGAAGTGGGGAAATAATAAAGGAAGTCCCTTGTTACTTCACAATATGATCAACCGGGATTAAGGAATTTACACACATTTAACAATTCATGAAATTTAAGTAGGCTTGACATAATCAGAAATGACAAGATTAGGAAATGATAGAATTTCAAACCAAAACTTATAGTATTTCACCTGAGGGAACAATATGATTAAGCCTACTCTCTATTTATTTTTATGACCTCAGACATCTTTAGAAATGCTTGAAGTTTAGTTTCCTAGGCCTTTAGGAAGACGCGTATGGATTTAAACATACAGTAAATATTGTATTAGCATTTACATATACACCACCGGTCAAAGGTTTTAGAACACCTACTCATTCAAGGGTTTTCCTTTATTTTTACTATTTTATACATTGTAGAATAATAGTGAAGACATCAAAACTATGAAATAACACTTATGGAATCATGTGGTAACCAAAAAAGTGTTAAACAAATCAAAATATATTTTATATTTGAGATTCTTCAAATAGCCACCCTTTGCCTTGATGAGACCTTTGCACACTCTTGGCATTCTCTCAACCAGCTTCATGAGGTTGTCACCTGGAATGCATTTCAATTAACAGGTGTGCCTTGTTAAAAGTTAATTTGTGGAATTTCATGGTCGAATTGCTGAAAAGAAACCACTACTAAAGGACACCAATGAGAAGAAGAGACTTGCTTGGGCCAAGAAACACGAGCAATAAACATTAGACCGGTGGAAATGAGTCCTTTAGTCTGGAGTCCAAATTGAAGATTTTTGGTTCCAACTGCCGTGTCTTTGTGAGACGCGGTGTGAGTGAACGGATGATCTCCGCATGTGTATTTCCCACCGTAAAGCATGGAGGAGGTGGTGTTATGGTGTGGGGGTGCTTTGCTGGTGACACTGTCTGTGATTTATTTAGAATTCAAGGCACACTTAACCAGCATGGCTACCACAGCATACTGCAGCGATACGCCATTCCATCTGGTTTGGGCTTAGTGGGACTATCATTTGTTTTTCAACAGGACAATGACCCAACACACCTCCAGGCTGTGTAAGGGCTATTTTACCAAGAAGGAGAGTGATGGAGTGCTGCATCAGATGACCTGGCCTCCACAATCCCCCGACCTCAACCAAATTGAGATGGTTTGGGATGAGTCGGACTGCAGAGTGAAGGAAAAGCAGCCAACAAGTGCTCAGCATATGTGGGAACTCCTTCAAGACTATTGGAAAAGCATTCCAGGTGAAGCTGGTTGGGAGAATGCCAAGATTGTGCAAAGCTGTCATCAAGGCAAAGGGTGGCAATTTGAAGAATCTCAAATATAAAATATATGTTTAACACTTTTTTGGTTACTACATGATTCCATATGTGTTATTTCATAGTTTTGATGTCTTCACTATTATTCTACAATGTAGAAAATAGTAAAATAAAGAAAAACCCTTGAATGAGTAGGTGTTCTAAAACTTTTGACCGGTAGTGTACATGACATTTTTTGTCATTTAGCAGAGGCACTTATCCAGAGCTATTTACAGTCAGTCAGTGCATGTAATTAAGTTGAGTAGGGAAAAACAACCACATATGATACATTTTTTACATTTACATTTTAGTCATTTAGCAGACGCTCTTATCCAGAGCGACTTACAGTTAGTGAGTGATTGCTCTAAGGCAATCAATAGCAAGGTCCATTTCAGATTTCTAGTTTCATACACAAACACTTGGCATCTGATTGGGGCAAGGCATCCAAACTGACTCTGATCTACAGAGAGAGAATGGAAGACAGAGAATTAGAACAGAAGGCACTTTCACTACCAAGTGTTCCACCATCAAGGACTGCAACTCAAGCTCACATTACATGCCACTGTCTGTCACAGCAATTAGGGTCCTCAAGCTACACCAGCCTCTAATATCATCAACCTCAAACTACATAGGTCAAAAAAAAAAAAAAAAAAAAAAGCTTTCAGAAAAATACAAATGCATCTTTTTGTTTAACACATTGGTACTGTATTTTGTCTTCTAGACATGTTCTGCTTTATGTAATAGGGCACATAGCAAAGATTACTTTGTATGCGTCCCATAGCGCTGTGGGAGAAAATGTGTATTAATATTGAATATTGTATTAACTTGAAGTAAAGCAATAAACCACTGCCAGTTAAGCCTTTTACCACATCTCTCAATCATCCAGCCATGGACAATGTGAGCAACGCTTGATGAAAACAGAAAAAGGCTGTTTGGTATTTTTGTTCTCCACGTCAAACCCTTACGCCTCTTTAACTGTAGAAAAAAAGATTGCCACCCTTAACATGTCGATTTAAAAATAATTCCCTCCATTGAAAGGGAAAATGGAATCTACAGCAGTTACTTTAAGATAGTCTAAATATTTTTATCCCATTTACAGGGTCTCTTCAAAGTCAAAATCCAGTCAGTCATTATATCTGCTACTTCCACTCCTGTCAAACCCAACGCTCAGAAAGCCATTTGCTTTTTTGTTGGAAAAAGTCAGGGTTTGTGGTCTCTGATACCACAGTCATTTCATGTATAGACCGTTCTTCGAAATAGCTGCTATCAGCACTTTAACCGTAATGTATGAAAAGTAATTTACAAGTAAAATGATAATATAAGGTAGTATTATAATAAGTTATATTATAATAAAGACAGGTGTAAAGTTGCTTAATCTGAACTCATCTTACTTAGTGTTGACATGAGCATTGTTTTATCTTCTATTAATTTAGTTATATTGAGATCTGAAATATAATTTCTAAGGGAATCTTGGCCAAGAAAGTCATGAAAACACACATAAATGTTATTGAATAAAGTATATTGGTACTGTTATAATATACTCTATCAACAGGAAGAAAAAAAAAGACAAATGCATTAGTGTCCTGTTTTGAAAACATTTTGATTTAACCTTTATTGAACCAGGTTAGTCTCGTTGAGTTGAAAAAACAGATTTCTTTGAGAGACCTGGATCAAGACAGCAGCCTCAACACATCAGTATCAGACAAACTGGCACATGACATCAACCAGATGAAGATAAATCAATGCAATAAGCGGCACGTCAGTAACAAGCATGTATTAAACATCTGAGTGCAATACGTCAAGCTGTTGCGAGTCCAGTATTTCATCACCAACATCATTAAAGGGGCAATCTGCAGTTGATACATCCATTTCTGGAGTAAATTAATGATATTTAGCCATACCCATTGATTGTTGAATTTATAAATGCCTCATGAGCATATTTCAGGATATCTATAGTACCCCATCAGAACCCAAAATATAGCTTGTTTTACTAAAATGTTTGTAAACACAGAACATTTAAACAAACACTATATAGCCTCAAAACATGGTTAAAACAATTTTTTTTTTTTATCTCATGGATGGTCAGTCATTGCATTCATAGCTTTGTCTCTGAATTTGAGAGTGGTTGCATTTCTCCAGCCCCATCCCTTAGCTTTTTACTGAAACGGGGGCGGGTAAAACGCTTTGTTTATTGTTTGAACTGCAGATCTTCCCTTTAAACAATACAACGTGCTAGCTGGTCTGATAAAACCATCCCACTTCCTCATGTGTGTAGAGGGAAATTCCTAGAGTGTGCCCAGGGTGTTATATAAGACATACAGCTCACCACATGTAGTCATAAAACATTGGTTCAGAGAACAACTTGGGATTCACAAGGACTAAGGACTGAATACAAGATACTGCTACCTACCTACAAACTATAAACCAACTCATCTAGGTAAATTAACTTTATATTCTGTTGGCAATAATACTTCTACTGTATTGATGTCCATGTATTATACTGGTCATTGTGGTAGCATTATTTATTGCTATATAGTGTTAGTAATAACACATATTTAAAAGGTTTATTTAGTCTGAACTGTATATCTATTGACAGTTTACATCAGATCTGAATGAGCTTTCAACTCTTGAGCATCTTTAAGTAACTGACTAAGCATGATGCCAATCTATTATGGACAGGACAGAGCTTTAAACACAGATGTTTTTATTTTCCAGATCTAACTACACAGACATGGAATTTGAGTCAAACTGCAGTTTAATAAAGGTGAGTCCCCAGCTTCTATATGGACAAGACATACCCACAACATTTGGACATAACAAACATTCAAATGTAATCATACAGTAAATGTTAAAACAGAAAAATATATATACAAAAGTTATACACTGATACAACATACAATGTAATATTTCCTCCTCCCCTGTGTGTGTCCTGTGCAGAACGCTGCCAACAGTGCAGCATGGAGCGCCAAGCTGCCTCAGGGTCTGGATCTGGAGGTATCCTGTCACCCCATCACCATGCGCCACATAGCCAACCTCATCATCGCCATGGAGAGGTTAAAGGGTGGCAAGGGGGTTACCATGGGCACCGAGTTCAAGGACAAGGACCTGCTCAACTTCTTGCTGGAGAGTGCTGTGGAAGGTAGGGAGCAAGGTCAAAGACAATGGATTGGAGGAGCCCCCTAAGGGGCTAGCCTGATCCCAGATCTGTTTGTACTGTTTGGTATGACAATGACTATATGAGTTGGCAAGGCAGCACAAACAGATTTGGGACCAGGCTACCCCTAAGGGGATTTCCAATGTGTACCACTACAATACCATTAGCTATCACCACTGTTCTATGTTCCAATGTTCACACTATAGAATACCACTTAAAATGCATGCCCAACACATTCCTTTCTTCAAAGTGGTATGCTACTGTACTGTGGATATCTTAACAGAGCCCATGGACCAGTAGGGATTCAATCTAGTGTATTCATACAAACATTCATTCATCTCCTACATTTTCTCTCTTCTCACCAGAACATATAGTGTTGGAGTTGGAGTCAGCACCCCCAGCGAGCAGGAAGGCAGCAGTGTTCAGCAGTACATCACAGTACGAGTATAGCGTCACTGACTCTGAGAACAAGAGCTGGGTCCTGATGAAGGAGGCAATGGAGCTGCACTCCATGATGCTCCAGGGAGGCAGCAGCTACCACAAAGGTATGTTAACAACTGAGGCTAAGTCCCAAATTGCATTATTCCCTACTAGGGTTGCAAAGGGAGGGTATCCTCCTTGACATTTTCAAGGATTTTATGTCATCTATCACAAGACATCTAGTGGCCCATTTGGGTACTTCAGATTATCACAGGTGTCTGTAATCATCTCTGGCCCTCTGTGTGGCCTTATCACATGTAAAATATATGAACTAATTCAATAAGATGATTTTAATTCACAGTTGAGTTCTGATGAATGATGCTGACTGACTCTCTTCTCCTCTCCTCTGTCCACAGTGCATTTGAACTTGTCTACGTACGTCACGCCCGTCCCCATTGAGACTGAAGCCAGACCTGTAGCCCTGGGCATAAAGGGATCCAACCTTTACCTGTCCTGCTCCACATCGGGAGGCAGGCCCACCCTGCACCTAGAGGTAAATAACACTACTACTGAATGAATACTACTACTGAATGAATACTACTACTGAATTAATAATACTACTACTGAATAATAATAATGAATAATACTACTACTGAATAATACTACGACTGGATAAACACTACTGAGTTAATGCTACAGAGTGAATAAACAGAACAACATTTTTGGGAAAAGTGCCAAAATAGACCGTTCAGCTTTACAAATGGCACCCCATACTACTCCATGTGGAATGTAGGAGACTGAGTTGCAGTGTTGTTAAATAAGACTCGATAGATAGGCCAGGGGTGGCCAACCCTGTCCTGGGGAGCCACAGTGTGGGCAGGCTTTTGTTCCAAAAGCCACATCCTCAAACCAATAGCCAGAGAAACATTTATATTCACTCCTGGTGGTGACCTTTGACCTTTAATCTTGAGTTTAACCCCTGATCCTCTCTCTCTCCTCAGGAGGTTGTGGACAAGGAGCAGCTGAAGTCCATCAGCCAGCAGAGCGACATGGTGCGTTTCCTGTTCTACAGACGGACCACCGGGGTTGACATCAGTACCCTGGAGTCTGCCAGGTTCAGGAACTGGTTCATCAGCACGGCCATGCAGCAGGACAACACCAAGACGGTGGACATGTGTCAGAAGGCAGCCCCCAGCCGCCTCACCACCTTTACCATCCAGCGCCACAACTAAGATGGCTGCAAACACCGTGACACAACACCAGTCAGGCCAGGGCCTCCAATAGAGATCCTATACAATTCATGTGATTCTATGGGGCCTCTGTGATCAGGACTGGGTTGCCACTGTGGGTGCACGCACATCAACAGATTTAAGTGTATTGCTTGTAAGACACAAGAACTTCATGAGGTTTAGAGAGTATGTACTGAGTACAGCATGTTACCATTGGGGTGTATTGACGTAGTCAAAGTTTACGACAAGATGCCGCTGTTGGGTGTCAGATTGTGGTAAGCGCCCCTGATATTATCAAAATATTGCTGAAAAAGAAAACTAAATCATATTATTGTTCTACTATTCATTAATATATTTATAATTCAGTAATTTATACTTATTTATCAATGTATTTATTTGACTCTGTTGATGTTGCACTTATTCATTGACACATGCAAACATTTAAATTGTCTTATGTGCTCTTTTTAATAAACAAATATTCAAATAGAAAATGTATATTTTGCTCTCATGGTACTGTAATAACATAGTCATTGGGAGACCAAATACCAGAACCACAACAACACACCAATAAAAAAGATGAGAAATGTACATAAATCATAGAAGTGATAAACTATGTTCATGAATTTTCGATAAATTCATAACTTTAGTAGGAGTACCAAGAGCCATGTATTAAGAAAATGTTATATATGGCTCTGGGCGTACCCATAGATATAGATTCCTACTTATGGCTGCTTTCCACAGCTAAGGCGATGTGACGCAACAACCAATGAATGGTTGAGTGCTATGTCATCGACTGACAGATTGCTATAATGTCCGTTCAAAACAACTGGGAACTGGGAAATCTATGACTTCCGACTTCAGTGCATTCAAGACAATTGGGAATTCTGAAAGAAATCAGCTCCAACTGGGAAAAATAGTTTTGAATGGTCATCCAACTTGGAATTCCAAGTTGGAAACTCAGCAATCTTTCTAGAGCTCTGACATCCGACCTGAAGATCACTGATGTCATGATTTGACCTCGTTTTTTTCCAGATTTCCCAGTTGTCTTGAAAGCACTATAACAAATGATGTGGTCAGAGCCATATATTTACAGTTATGGTGCTTTCTAGAAAGAGGCCCGAGTTCCCGAGTTGGAATTCCGAGTTGGATGACCGTTCAAAACGATTTTTCCAAGTCTGAGCTAGCTAGTTTTTTTTCTCCAAATTCCCAGTTGTCTTGAACGCACTAAAGTCTGAGATTTCCGAGTTCCCAGTTGTTTTGAATGCTGCATTTGGCCAACTTTTAGAATGTTTAATATTGTTCTAATTCTAGACATTCTGTTAGATAGCATTGTTTAAATATTCCCCATGAAATGTTAATGGGGAGCTAACATGGCTGACATAGAATGTTGTAGCATCATGTAAATCAGAGATCTGTATATAATGAGGAGATGCTCATGTCTCCGCCCTAACAATGGGAGTCATTGTCCCAAAGGCGTTGGCTAGCTTTCTAGCTACTTCCAGACACAAATGAGAGAACATCTCACTCTGACCATTTTACTTGCCCTAGCAGATCTGGTTAGGCTGTTTTCATGATATCCAGAGCATTGGAGACTGTACAGTGAGGGAAATAAGTATTTGATCCCCTGCTGATTTTGTAAGTTTGCCCACTGACAAATAAATTATCAGTCTATAATTTTATTGGTAGGTTTATTTGAACAGTGAGAGACAGAATAACAACAAAGAAATCCAGAAAAATGCATGTCAAAAATGTTATAAATTGATTTGCATTTTAATGAGGGAAATAAGTGTTAGGCCTACTGCTGCTAGGTAGCTCTCTCTCTGCTCTCCCCCTCCCCTCTGTCTGTTCTTGATTGCAGGAGTGAAGTCTGGTGTGCGGGAGTCAGGGTTCCAGCTGCAGCTCATTCACCATAATCACCTCAGCCTTTAAGACCCGGTCAAACTTTCCACTCATCGTCAGATCATAGTCAAGACGACCATGTTAGTCTCGCTGCCGACTCAACCTGTTTTGTTTTCGCTCTTTGTGTTTTTGGCCTGTTCTATTTACTTTTCTCCTGTGCCACAGATTATGGGAACCTGACTTCTGCCTCCGCTTCACTCCTGCCACCACCATCCTGCTCCCCACTACCGGACCTCCCTTTTGGACTCACCACGGACACTAGGACATTACGGTACCACACCTGCCCTGACCTGGATCTGTTACCCTCCCTGTAACCTGGACTTGCTCTTCCCCTATTATTGGAAACCTGGACTTTTTGAACATTGTAAATAAACCTGTTAAACCTTCTCTGGCTTGGTGTACTTGTCTGCATTTGGGTTCTAATCCAGTTAAATCATGACAGTATGATCTGACCAACATGAACCCAGCAGACAGTAGCTCGGATACCACCCCAGAGTGCACTCAAATTCGGACTGCTATAGCCAATCAGGACATTTTACTTGGCCAACATGATACCCTGTTTAAGACTATTGCTGAGAACAGTCAGGTGCTGTTTAATCAGGTTCAATTACTCACCAATCAGGTGTCTGTCCTTACTACCCAAGTTAATAATGCAACCCTCGGGCATGGCATACAAACTGCCCCTTCTCCTGCTCCACCTGTTTTTCCTGGCCCTCCAGCCCAGATCAGAGAGCCTTTTGTTCCTGCTCCAGAGCGCTATGATGGGAACCTGTGGTGAATTTTTGACTCAATGCTCGTTAGTGTTTGAACAACAGCCCCTCACCTACGCCTCAGAAAGAGCCCGTATTGCCTACCTTATCAACTCTACTAGCGGTTCCGCTCGTGCCTGGGGATCCGCGGTCTGGGAGAGTCAGTCGGACATTTGCAACGCTTACGTGGCCTTCTCCACTGAGATGAGGAAGGTTTTTGACCACCCCCGTGACGGGGCAAGGAGGCTTCAAACGGTTGTTGTCTCTTCGGCAGGGGGTTCGCAGTGTGGCGGAGATGGCAGTGGAGTTTCGGACGTTAGCGGCGTTGAGCGGTTGGAATGACGAGGCATTACAAGGAGTGTTCATCAATGCTTTGTCTGAGATTTTAAAAGATGAGTTGGTGTCATATGATGTATCGCCTACGCTGGATAATCTTATTTCACTCACAATCAGGTTGGATAATCGGATTCGGGAGCGCCGCCGGGAGAGGAGTGTTAGTTCCAAGCAACTGGTCTGTCGTCAACAAACTCCTTCCCGCATCTTCCCTACGGAGAAAGCCGAGTCTTCCCGAGTCGATACGAGGAGCACTGAACCCGAAGCCATGGAGGTGGGTCGTGCACGGTTGTCCTCAGAGGAGCGTGCACGTCGTATTCAGGCTCGGGTCTGCCTGTATTGTGGAGAAGCTGGTCATTTCGTTCCTTCCTGCCCAGTTCGTCCGGGGAAAAGGGCCGGCTCATCATTATTGGGAGAAGTTTTGGTGAGCCGAGCAGCGGATTCTTCCTCTTCTCCCCGCATTCTGCTCCAGGCATCCCTCCAGTGGCAGTCCCAGAATTTCTCGGTTAGTGCGCTGGTTGACTCTGGTGCTGATGAAAGCTTTTTGGATCGAGAGTTGGCTCAACAAATGGAGTTAGAGACTGTTCCTATGGACTGTCCGCTGCAGGCTAAGGGGCTAAATGGACAATTGTTGACCCGTATTACTCATCAGACTGTTCCTGTTTGTCTCAGAGTGTCGGGTAATCATCAGGAGAACATTCAATTCCATATAATTGACTGCCCACAGACCCCCTGGTCCTTGGTATCCCCTGGCTCATAAGACACAATCCACACATTGATTGGGTGACCGGTAGAATTGTTTCATGGAGCACATTTTGTCATGTGAATTGTTTGTGTTCTGCTCAGACCCCTGCCAGCACTGTGCCTCAACCTCCACTGGAGTCCATGGATCTTTCTGCTGTCCCTGACGTGTATCATGACCTGGCATCCGTTTTCTGCAAACACAGAGCTACTTCTCTTCCTCCTCACCGGCCTTACGACTGCGCCATTGACCTCCAGCCAGGAGCCCCTCTCCCCAGCAGTGGCCTGTACAATCTCTCCCGCCCGGAGACGGAGGCTATGGAGAACTACATTCGGGACTCCTTGGCGTCAGGTATTATTCGTCCTTCCTCGTCACCTGTAGGAGCGGGATTCTTTTTGTTGCTAAGAAGGATAAGACCCTCAGACCCTGTATTGATTTCCGTGGACTTAACAACATCACCATTAAGAACAAATATTCTCTGCCTTTAATTAACTCTGCTTTTCCCCTCCTTCATGGTGCAACTATCTTCACTAAACTGGATCTACGAAATGCGTATCACCTGGTGCGCATTCGTAAAGGTGATGAATGGAAGACTGCCTTCAACACACCTTTGGGACATTTTGAGTACCTGGTTATGCCTTTTGGGTTGTCCAATGCCCCTGCCGTTTTTCAGGCACTAGTCAATGATGTCCTTCGGGACATGTTGAATCGGTTTGTTTTTGTCTATCTGGATGATATCCTGATTTTTTCAGAGTCCTCCCAGGAACACGAACTGCATGTGCGCCAGGTGTTGCAAAGGTTGTTGGAGAACAAACTGTTTGTGAAGATGGAGAAATGTGAATTTCATGTGTCTGAGACCTCTTTTTTGGGTTACATAATAGCTCAGGGGGAGTTGCGGATGGACCCAGCTAAGATCTCTGCTGTCACGGACTGGCCAGCCCCCTCCACCCGCAAACAACTTCAACGATTCCTGGGGTTTGCGAACTTCTACAGGAGGTTCATCAAGGACTACAGCCGCATTGCGGCGCCACTCACCGCTCTCACCTCCATCGCACGACCGTCCGCTTGGAATGAAGGGGCCGAAGCAGCGTTTGAAGAACTGAAACATCGCTTCGCCTCGGCTCCCATTCTGATGCAGCCGGACCCCGACCGCCAGTTTGTCGTGGAGGTGGATGCATCCGACACTGGGGTAGGTGCGGTGTTGTCACAACGTTCACCGGAAGATAACAAACTGCATCCCTGTGCTTTCCTTTCACGGAAACTTTCTCAGGCAGAGAGGAATTATGATGTTGGCAATCGTGAACTGCTCGCCGTGAAGCTGGCTCTCGAAGAGTGGCGGCATTGGCTGGAGGGGGTGGAACAACCCTTCATCGTTTGGACGGATCATAAGAATCTGGCATACATCCAGTCAGCGAAGCAGCTCAACCCCTGTCAAGCCAGGTGGGCACTATTTTTTGGTAGATTCAATTTTTCTCTGTCTTACCGTCCTGGGTCACGCAACGTCAAACCTGACGCCCTGTCTCGTGTTTTTTCTGCTGTTGATACTGGTAGTAACCCTGAACCCATCTTGCCTCCTACCTGCAGTATTGCGGCCATTACATGTGACATCGAAGGGATTGTTAGACAGGCTCAACATCATCAAGCTGACCCTGGGAGCGGTCCTCCTAACCGGTTGTTTGTCCCGGAGTCTGTTCGCTCCCAGGTACTTCAGTGGGCTCACTCGTCTCCCCTTACCTGTCACCCTGGAGTTACTCGGACCCTTGACTTTGTGCGACGGAAGTTCTGGTGGCCCAGGATGGAGGCGGACACTCGAGCCTTCATTGCTGCTTGTACGGTATGTGCACGTAGTAAGAACTCCACCCAGGCCAGCGCTGGTCATCTAAGACCTCTGCCAATACCCAGCCGGCCCTGGTCCCACATTGCCTTGGATTTTGTCACTGGACTTCCCCCCTCGTCTGGAAAGACTGTCATTCTTACTGTTATTGATCGTTTTTCTAAGTTTGCTAATTTTTTGGCCCTACCTAAACTGCCCACTGCCAGAGAAACGGCTGATATTTTGGTTGAACATGTGTTCCGCTCTCATGGTCTACCCACGGATATTGTCTCTGACGGGGTCCCCAGTTTGTCTCCCAGGTTTGGAAGGCTTTCTGTAAAGCTTTGGGCATTACATCCAGCCTGTCCTCTGGATATCACCCCCAGACCAACGGGCAAGCCGAGAGAGCGAACCAGGAGATGGAGACCGCTCTCCGCTGTGTCACAGGGTCTAACCCTGGGTCGTGGAGCTCCATACTCCCCTGGGTGGAATATGCTCATAACACCTTGACTAACGCTTCCTCTGGTTTGTCTCCCTTTCTGTGTGCTCTGGGTTATCAACCTCCCCTGTTCCCTTCTCAAGAGAGGGAACTGGCGGTACCCTCGGTGCAGTCCCACATGCGCCGCTGCTTCAAGGTCTGGAGGAAGGCCAGGGTAGCTCTGTCCCGAGCTTCGGCGTACATGCAGAGGCAAGCCAACCGTCACCGGTCCCAGGCTCCCGGTTACTCTCCTGGTCAAGAGGTATGGCTTAAGTCACGTGACCTTCCGTTGAAAGTGGAGTCTAAGAAGATGGCGCCTCGTTTTATAGGACCGTTCAAGATACTGTCTATTGTTAACCCCTGCGTGGTTAAGCTACAGCTTCCTGCCTCCCTACGGGTTCATTCCACCTTTCATGTTTCCCAGATTAAGCCTGTGTCGGTTAGCCCTCTGTGCCCGCCCTCTCGTCCCCCTCCTCCGCCCAGGATCGTGGGTGGGGGTCCGGTCTACACTGTCCGGCGACTTCTGGATGTTCGCCGCCGGGGTCGTGGTTTCCAGTACCTGGTGGATTGGGAGGGTTATGGTCCTGAGGAACGTTCCTGGGTGCCCAGGAGCTTCATTGTGGATCCTGCTCTGGTCCGTGAGTTTCATAGGTTACATCCTGATAAACCCTGTCGGTCGCCAGGTGGCGTCCGTAGAGAGGGGGTACTGTTAGGCCTACTGCTGCTAGGTAGCTCTCTCTCTGCTCTCCCCCTCCCCTCTGTCTGTCCTTGATTGCAGGAGTGAAGTCTGGTGTGCGGGAGTCAGGGTTCCAGCTGCAGCTCATTCACCATAATCACCTCAGCCTTTAAGACCCGGTCAAACTTTCCACTCATCGTCAGATCATAGTCAAGACGATCATGTTAGTCTCGCTGCCGACTCAACCTGTTTGTTTTCGCTCTTTGTGTTTTTGGCCTGTTCTATTTACTTTTCTCCTGTGCCACAGATTATGGGAACCTGACTTCTGCCTCCGCTTAACTCCTGCCACCACCATCCTGCTCCCCACTACCGGACCTCCCTTTTGGACTCACCACGGACACTAGGACATTACGGTACCACACCTGCCCTGACCTGGATCTGTTACCCTCCCTGTAACCTGGACTTGCTCTTCCCCTATTATTGGAAACCTGGACTTTTTGAACATTGTAAATAAACCTGTTAAACCTTCTCTGGCTTGGTGTACTTGTCTGCATTTGGGTTCTAATCCAGTTAAATCATGACAATAAGTATTTG
The DNA here is from genome assembly GCF_020615455.1 of Coregonus clupeaformis. NCBI lineage: Eukaryota > Metazoa > Chordata > Actinopteri > Salmoniformes > Salmonidae > Coregonus > Coregonus clupeaformis. The sequence goes on from NC_059207.1 coordinate 53,835,596, forward strand.
ACCCCCTCTAAATCAGAAAGATTTCTGGCTCCCAGGTGTCTTTTATACAGGTGGTAACGAGCTGAGATTAGGAGCACACTCTTAAAGGTAGTGCTCCTAATCTCAGCTTGTTACCTGTATAAAAGACACCTGTCCACAGAAGCAATCAATCAATCAGATTCCAAACTCTCCACCATGGCCAAGACCAAATAGCTCTCCAAGGATGTCAGGGACAAGATTGTAGACCTACACAAGGCTGGAATGGGCTACAAGACCATCGCCAAGCAGCTTGGTGAGAAGGTGACAACAGTTGGTGCGATTATTCGCAAATGGAAGAAACACAAAAGAACTGTCAATCTCCCTCGGCCTGGGGCTCCATGCAAGATCTCACCTCGTGGAGTTGCAATGATCATGAGAACGGTGAGGAATCAGCCCAGAACTGCTAAGGGGACAGGACAACTTCACCGCATCAAAGGGACGATGGACGGGGCCATGTACCATCAAATCTTGGGTGAGAACCTCCTTCCCTCAGCCAGGGCATTGAAAATGGGTCGTGGATGGGTATTCCAGCATGACAATGACCCAAAACACACGGCCAAGGCAACAAAGGGGTGGCTCAAGAAGAAGCACATTAAGGTCCTGGAGTGGCCTAGCCAGTCTCCAGACCATAATCCCATAGAAAATCTGTGAAGGGAGCTGAAGGTTCAAATTGCTAAACGTCAGCCTCGAAACCTTAATGACTTGGAGAAGATCTGCAAAGAGGAGTGGAACAAAATCCCTCCTGAGATGTGTGCAAACCTGGTGGCCAACTACAAGAAACGTCTGACCTCTGTGATTGCCAATAAGGGTTTTGACACCAAGTACTAAGTCATGTTTTGCAGAGGGGTCAAATACTTATTTCCCTCATTAAAATGCAAATCAATTCATAACATTTTTGACATGCGTTCTTCTGGATTTTTTTGTTGTTATTCTGTCTCTCACTGTTCAAATAAACCTACCATTAAAATGTTAGACTGATCATGTCTTTGTCAGTGGGCAAACGTACAAAATCAGCAGGGGATCAAATACTTTTTTCCCTCACTGTAACTGTGTGACGAGTGTGCTCTGCAATTGGAGTAGATAGCCAGAGTGAATTTACGGATGCACCCAAGCTTAGGTCCAAAATAAGCCCATAGAAACACATTGGTCATATTTTGGACAGATTTTGGCGAGAGTGAAACCTCTCTCTCCGCCTCTTCCTCTGTGTATTTACATTTACATTTGAGTCATTTAGCAGACGCTCTTATCCAGAGCGACTTTACAGTTAGTGAGTGCATACATTTTTTTTTTTTTTCATACTGGCCCCCCGTGGAAAACGAACCCACAACCCTGGCGCTGCAAGCGCCATGCTCTACCAACTGAGCTACACGGGGCCTCAAGTATAAATGCATCATAATGCTCATTCTAGACATTCAGTTGTATAGTATTTTTTAAATATTCCCCATGTAATGTTAATGGGGAGCTACCATGGCTGCCATAGAATATTGAAGTGTCATGTAAATGCATCATAATGCAGAAACTGCATTGGCCTCTAACTCTCTAAATCAGTTGCGATTTTAGCATGTAAATCTTGGTGGGGCAAACCAAAAAAACGGTGCCCACAAACTGTTAGGGCCTAAAGCTGTCCCAACAGCAGAGTCCCAACACCAGTCCCAACACCTTACCACTGCTACACCTGGCTATAAGTGGAGCCTTGACTGGCAGCGAAACAGTTAATTCAGCCTCATTTACTGCCTTTTTAAAAAAACAGCTGATATGGCTGACTTGCTTAAATAAATGTGGTTTCTACTGACAATTGAGATGTACAAACTATGGTATAAGGGGCCGACAAGCGGATAATAGGCAATCCGTAATTTCGATTAAGACATTAATGAGCGAGCTGGGACGGACGTAGTCAATATAACTATTTGTTCAGCACTTTTGAAATGTACAGCGACAGAATTCAGAACACGGGCCACTAGTGTTCTCCCTGTACACCAAATTAGAACCGTAGGATAAATAAAGGGGGCATATAAGCAGACAATGAAAGCTCTTACAATATTCGATGATTACATTTCTCTAAAACAGGTTATAGGCTACATGTGCACCACCAAGTCAGAACAGTAGAATCAATTACGAGGGGGAAATAGACACAATTATTAGGGTGAGGCACATGGGCTAATAACAGCTTACTACACAACATACACTTAGTATTACTTTCTTAGCTACAGTATACATATCTCCCTGGCATATTACATAATTTATGCAGCAGCATACAATACATTTTTGGACTCACCTTGTCGTGTTGTGCTCACTTGAACAGGAAGGTGGCGCAGCGGTCCTTCGTGGGCAAATTTTGTCATCAAACTTTGTCATCAAAGTCTGCCATTCTCTGGAGTTATGGTGTTTTCAAGACAACTGGGAACTCTGGAAAAAAAAGGTTGAATCATGATGATGTCAGTGATCTTCAGGTCGTAGATCTAGAAAGAGACCCAAGTTCCCAACTTACAATTCCGAGTTGGATGAACGTTCAAAACTTATTTTCCCAGTCGGAGCTCGTTTTTTCCCAGCGTTCCCAGTTGCCTTGAACTCACTGAAGTCAGATTTACCAGTTCCGAGTTAACATTTGTTTTGAGCGCGGCATAAATCATGCTGGATTGACAGCATGGCCAATGTTGAATGTTTATCATTTTAAGCTTGGAAAAGAGACCCTTAAACACAGACTTGAAACTACACACCCACTCCACTGAATAGCAGGCTAGTGATTGCTTTGCAATGCTTGCAGTTAGCCACTGATTCCTTCCAAACCACTCATTGTTGAATTTGTGATTTCCAACTTGTTGTGTAATGTTTATGTCCAATGGCCGATGAGCACAGATATGTTTTATCTAAAATGTCTCTTCATTATTTCTCTTCATATGACAAGGATTAAAAAGGATTTGCCAGTAGATTTTCGACTTGATTCATGATGATGACTGCTAGTTAATATTTTGAAAGTATGATGTTGACATGATCAGTCCAATCAAAGCAACTGTAGATATAAAGTGATTTGACGTCATATTATTTGTGGCAAATGACCTTGAGCCTTCTTGGATGGGCACTTCTAATGTAACTCGATGGCAGCACCCAAGCGGCTTGAATTTTCGAGCTCTACCCTTAGATTTGGCAGTGATGTAGTGTCCCCATTAGTGACAGAACACTGAGCCAATCACGGCGCAACTAGAGAACATTCCCAACCCCTAGGCTCCATATTTTCTGCTGGCTGCCCCACCACCACAGAAAACACTGAGCTAGGCTGACCCACCTGCCCTGAATGACGGGTCGCCACTGCTTTAAATACATGGCTCTGGATGTGGTTTGCATGATACTTAAAATACCTATCCAACATCCAGTGTTCAAAACAACTGGGAACTCGGAAATATCTGAATACAGTGCTTTCAAGACAACTGGGAACTCGGAAAAAAACGTGCTCTTACTGGGAAAAATCGTTTTAAACGGTCATCCAACTCGGAATTCCAAGTCGGGAACTCGGCCTCTCTCTAGAGCTCCGACCTGAAGGTCACTGACGTCATGATTTTACCTCGTTTTTTCAGAGTTCCCAGTTGTCTTGAAAGCACCATAAGCGCTGGAACGCGTTATCAATAAACGTCACAATCAATCAATCAATCAATTTTATTTTATATAGCCCTTCTTACATCAGCTAATATCTCGAAGTGCTGTACAGAAACCCAGCCTAAAACCCCAAACAGCTAGTAATGCAGGTGTAGAAGCACGGTGGCTAGGAAAAACTCCCTAGAAAGGCGAAAACCTAGGAAGAAACCTAGAGAGGAACCAGGCTATGAGGGGTGGCCAGTCCTCTTCTGGCTGTGCCGGGTGAAGATTATAACAGAACCATGCCAAGATGTTCAAAAATGTTCATAAGTGACAAGCATGGTCAAATAATAATCAGGAATAAATCTCAGTTGGCTTTTCATAGCCGATCATTAAGAGTTGAAAACAGCAGGTCTGGGACAGGTAGGGGTTCCATAACCGCAGGCAGAACAGTTGAAACTGGAATAGCAGCAAGGCCAGGCGGACTGGGGACAGCAAGGAGTCACCACGGCCGGTAGTCCCGACGTATGGTCCTAGGGCTCAGGTCTCTCAGTTGGCTTTTCATAGCCGATCATTAAGAGTTGAAAACAGCAGGTCTGGGACAGGTAGGGGTTTCGTAACCGCAGGCAGAACAGTTGAAACTGGAATAGCAGCAAGGCCAGGCGGACTGGGGACAGCAAGGTGTCATCATGCCCGGTAGTCCTGACGTATGGTCCTAGGGCTCAGGTTCTCAGAGAGAAAGAGAGAACGAGAGAATTAGAGAGAGCATACTTAAATTCACACAGGACACTGGATAAGACAGGAGAAGTACTCCAGGTATAACCAACTAACCCCAGCCCCCCGACACATAAACTACTGCAGCATAAATACTGGAGGCTGAGACAGGAGCGGTCCGGAGACACTGTGGCCCCATCCGAAGAAACCCCCGGACAGGGCCAAACAGGAAGGATATAACCCCACCCACTCTGCCAAAGCACAGCCCCCGCACCACTAGAGGGATATCCTCAACCACCAACTTACAATCCTGAGACAAGGCCGAGTATAGCCCACAGAGGTCTCCACCACAGCACAAACCAAGGGGGGCGCCAACCCAGACAGGAAGATCACGTCAGTAACTCAACCCACTCAAGTGACGCACCCCTCCCAGGGACGGCATGAAAGAGCACCAGCAAGCCAGTGACTCAGCCCCTGCAACAGGGTTAGAGGCAGAGAACCCCAGTGGAGAGGGGAACCGGCCCGGCAGAGACAGCAAGGGCTGTTCGTTGCTCCAGAGCCTTTCCGTTCACCTTCACACTCCTGGGCCAGACTACACTCAATCATATGACCTACTGAAGAGATAAGTCTTCAGTAAAGACTTAAAGGTTGAGACCGAGTCTGCGTCTCTCACATGGGTAGGCAGACTGTTCCATAAAAAATGGAGATCTATAGGAGAAAGCCCTGCCTCCCGCTGTTTGCTTAGAAATTCTAGGGACAATTAGGAGGCCTGCGTCTTGTGACCGTAGCGTACGTATTGGTATGTACGGCAGGACCAACTCGGAAAGATAGGTAGGAGCAAGCCCATGTAACGCTTTATAGGTTAACAGTAAAACCTTGAAATCAGCCCTTGCCTTAACAGGAAGCCAGTGTAGGGAAGCTAGCACTGGAGTAATATGATCAAATTTCTTGGTTCTAGTCAGGATTCTAGCAGCCGTATTTAGCACTAACTGAAGTATATTTAGTGCTTTATCCGGGTAGCCGGAAAATAGAGCATTGCAGTAGTCTAACCTAGAAGTAACAAATGCATGGATTAATTTTTCTGCATCATTTTTGGACAGAAAATTTCTGATTTTTGCAATGTTACGTAGATGGAAAAAAGCTGTCCTTGAAACAGTCTTGATATGTTCGTCAAAAGAGAGATCAGGGTCAAGAGTAACGCCGAGGTCCTTCACAGTTTTATTTGAGACGACTTTACAACCATCAAGATGAATTGTCAGATTTAACAGAAGAGCTCTTTGTTTCTTGGGACCTAGAACAAGCATCTCTGTTTTGTCCGAGTTTAAAAGTAAAAAGTTTTCAGCCATCCACTTCCTTATGTCTGAAACACAGGCTTCTAGCGAGGGCAATTTTGGGGGCTTCACCATGTTTCATTGAAATGTACAGCTGTGTGTCATCCGCATAGCAGTGAAAGTTAACATTATGTTTTCGAATAACATCCCCAAGAGGTAAAATATATAGTGAAAACAATAGTGGTCCTAAAACGGAACCTTGAGGAACACCGAAATGTACAGTTGATTTGTCGGAGGACAGACCATTCACAGCGACAAACTGATATCTTTCCGACAGGTAAGATCTAAACCAGGCCAGAACTTGTCCGTGTAGACCAATTTGGGTTTCCAGTCTCTCCAAAAGAATGTGGTGATCGATGGTGTCAAAGGCAGCACTAAGGTCTAGTAGCACGAGGACAGATGCAGAGCCTCGGTCTGACGCCATTAAAAGGTCATTTACCACCTTCACAAGTGCAGTCTCAGTGCTATGATGGGGTCTAAAACCAGACTGAAGCATTTCGTATACATTGTTTGTCTTCAGAAAGGCAGTGAGTTGCTGCGCAACAGCTTTTTCTAAAATTTTTGAGAGGAATGGAAGATTCGATATAGGCCGATAGTTTTTTATATTTTCCGGGTCAAGGTTTGGCTTTTTCAAGAGAGGCTTTATCACTGCCACTTTTAGTGAGTTTGGTACACATCCGGTGGATAGAGAGCTGTTTATTATGTTCAACATAGGAGGGCCAAGCACAGGAAGCAGCTCCTTCAGCAGTTTAGTAGGAATAGGATCCAGTATGCAGCTTGAAGGTTTAGAGGCCATGATTATTTTCATCATTGTGTCAAGAGATATAGTACTAAAACACTTAAGTGTCTCTCCCGATCCCAGGCCCTCGCAGAGCTGTGCAGATCCAGGACAGCTAAGCCCTGGAGGAATACGCAGATTCAAAGAGGAGTCCGTAATTTGCTTTCTAATGGTCATGATCTTTTCCTCAAAGAAGTTCATGAATTTATTACTGCTGAAGTGAAAGCCATCCTCTCTTGGGGAATGCTGCTTTTTAGTTAGCTTTGCAACAGTATCAAAAAGAAATTTTGGATTATTCTTATTTTCCCTCGATTAAGTTGGAAAAGTAGGATGATCGAGCAGCAGTGAGGGCTCTTCGGTACTGCACGGTACTGTCTTTCCAAGCTAGTCGGAAGACTTCCAGTTTGGTGTGGCGCCATTTCCGTTCCAATTTCCTGGAAGCTTGCTTCAAAGCTCGGGTATTTTCTGTATACCAGGGAGCTAGTTTCTTATGACAAATGTTTTTCGTTTTTAGGGGTGCAACTGCATCTAGGGTATTGCGCAAGGTTAAATTGAGTTCCTCAGTTAAGTGGTTAACTGATTTTTGTCCTCTGACGTCCTTGGGTAGGCAGAAGGAGTCTGGAAGGGCATCAAGGAATTTTTGTGTTGTCTGAGAATTTATAGCACGACTTTTGATGCTCCTTGGTTGGGGTCTGAGCAGATTATTTGTTGCGATTGCAAACGTAATAAAATGGTGGTCCGATAGTCCAGGATTTTGTGGAAAAACATTAAGATCTACAACATTTATTCCATGGGACAAAACTAGGTCCAGAGTATGACTGTGGCAGTGAGTAGGTCCAGAGACATGTTGGACAAAACCCACTGAGTCGATGATGGCTCCAAAAGACTTTTGGAGTGGGTCTGTGGACTTCTCCATGTGAATATTAAAATCACCAAAAATTAGAATATGATCTGCTATGACTACAAGGTCTGATAGGAATTCAGGAAACTCAGAGAGGAACGCTGTATATGGCCCAGGAGGCCTGTAAACAGTAGCTATAAAAAGTGATTGAGTAGGCTGCATAGATTTCATGACTAGAAGCTCAAAAGATGAAAACGCCATTTTTTTTTTGTAAATTGAAATTTGCTATCGTAAATGTTAGCAACACCTCCGCCTTTGCGGGATGCACGGGGAATATGGTCACTAGTGTAACCAGGAGGTGAGGCCTCATTTAACACAGCAAATTAATCAGGCTTAAGCCATGTTTCAGTCAGGCCAATCACATCAAGATTATGATCAGTGATTAGTTCATTGACTATGACTGCCTTTGAAGTGAGGGATCTAACATTAAGTAACCCTATTTTGAGATGTGAGGTATCACGATCTCTTTCAATAATGGCAGGAATGGAGGAGGTCTTTATCCTAATAAGATTACTAGGGTGAACACCGCCATGTTTAGTTTTGCCCAACCTAGGTCGAGGCACAGACACAGTCTCAATGGGTATGGCTGAGCTGACTACACTGACTATGCTATTGGCAGACTCCACTAAGCTGGCAGGTTGGCTAACAGCCTGCTGCCTGGCCTGCACCCTATTTCACGGTGGGGCTAGAGGAGTTAGAGCCCTATCTATGTTGGTAGATTTGGCTTCTGATGGGCAAGGAGAGCCCCAGCTCCACTAAAACCATTGACAACTACGTGCCGTTTTCAAGGGATCGTTAAATAAATGTTATACTATAGCCACACCCGTCGCTATGGGTGGGCCATAGGGGGCCGGGCCCGCCCCCAAAAATGCTTGTGCCCCTCCCCCACTTGAGGGAATTTATTATTAAATATACGTACTGTAGGCTAATAATAATTGTGCCCTGCCCTCCCATGCATTTCCTATGCTCCCCTTAAGACTGAGGTCTGGTGACGGGTCTGACTATAGCTAACTATTTGGTTTTAATATCATTACATTTTACATTACATTTTAGTCATTTAGCAGACGCTCTTATCCAGAGCGACTTACAGGTAGTACAGGTTGAATATTTCCTATTTCATTCAACATGGTCGCAATCTACCATGCCTCAGAGCCCTTGGTTACTAGACACACATGTTTAGAAGTTGTATAAATTGTTTTAAAAAAAAGGTCCTTTCCTAGTGGTGGAATCTGAGCAAAGCGTCTTCAGTAGGCAGCAAAGAGCTTCAGTTCCCAGCTGAGAAATCCTCTTCTGTTAAAATAGGAGCAACAGCTTTCTATAAAGTGTTTTCAGGATGCCACTCATCCTACCAGTCTGGTAGTTGAGGAGGACATTCCCTTACCGTCCTCCTTTACCCATCAATGGAGAAAGCGTGTTAGGTCCTCTCGTATCTCGGCTTCATCCCAGGGTCCCTGGATGTTATCTTTGTCACTCTGCAGTCGGATCAACAGTAGAGGACACAGCAGGGTCACAGTCCCCAACACTGCAGCCAACAGCACAGCCCCCCCAGGCCACAGAGAGCCAAGCCCCCCCACCCCACACACACCCACCAGCACACACACACCCCCAAACCCCCGCGGGGCACGGTCTCTCAGCCGCTGCAGCAGGCAAGGCCATAGGGCAAACACTAACAGGGCCCAGCAGAGCATGGTGAAGGTATGAAGGGAGGATGGAGAGGAGGAAGAGTCCAGGCCACCGGAGGTGTGCAGGTCCCCGGGGAGGCGCGAGGCCAGGCAGACAGAGGCGAACAGGGCAGCGTTGAGAGAGAGGCTCCCAGGGGGAGAAGGTTAGGCGTAGGGGAAGGCCACCAGGTGGGCCAGCAGCATCAGGGCTGTCATGGCGTACACCGTGTCTGTACTGACTGACTCTGTTAACGTCCCAAGGACAGGAGAGAACCCAAAGGTGAAGGAGAGGAAGATGGAGGCACTCTGCAGGTCAGACCAACGTGTACGATGGTGGTTGTCTGAATCTCCCCGCGGAGCCAGTCCTTGGTAGAGTCCATAGCCCAGCAGGGCACAGAGCAGGCCGCTCCACAGCAGCGTGGAAGGGGAGAGCAGGCCCTGCTCCATGTACAACCATAGAGTGAGGAACAGAGCCACACAGGTGATCTGCTGAGACACCAGTCCTGCCTCCCGCACCACGGCCCAGTAGCGATATTGGCGGAGGCCCTCGTTCCTCCTGAGCTCCTCCAGGAAGCGGCGGTCCACATAGTTATCAGGAAAGGGCTGACGTTCCCATAGAACTTTCCTCCAGGGCACCGCTGGGCCTGGGGCTGCCCCTGACCCACTGTCTGCCCCCATCAACTGCGAGGGATAGAGCTGGACCCCTCTGAAATGCGCTAGAACACATCGCCTCTTCAAGTGATTACTACACATTTCCGATTATTCCACATTTAGCTCTATTATCAGAGTTATACAGCAAGTAGCTGCATGCTTTTCATGATCAGCAAACATCAACTGATCATGTATTTTCAGATACGTGAGGGTAGCCTATCCATTTGGCATGTAGTAGCTAGCTAGCTTAGCAAACGTGACATTTACCTTACTTCATCATAGATTATGCTTTTGGAAAGAGCTTGACATCGGCAAGTCCTCGTCCTGGTAAAGTTGTCAGTCAGTCGGACTACTGTCATCACCACTATAGATGGCCATCAAATCAAACAATATCTGGATATAGCCATTTAGTTTATCGCCTGAAACTTCGCTTGTGTATAGTTCAGTTTTATTGTATATCACTCAAATATCAAATTAATGGTGGCCAATATTGAGAAATATCGTGAAGCTACCCTCACCTGAAATTAATGTTTACTGATTATGAAACGCATGTAGTTACTTAATGTATGACTCTGATGATGTATGGAGAAGAAAAAAATATATGTCCCTAACTGTCAGTCGCTCTGGATAAGAACCCGCGGTCTCCTTACCAACCAGCAGGCAAATCGAATGCTCCGCTCTGCACTGTGACTTTTTATTGACGACGACCTATGTTTACAAATACCACTCCTCCTATCATCTTGCGCGTAGCCGTCTGTGGGCTTTTTCAAATATTCGAACCAATGGGAGGAGCGTTACCCCGGCAATTTCGAACAACACCACGAACTCGGTTTGTATATGTAGCTAGCTAATAGCGAACCGTAGCTTTTATTCCACTAAAATAGGGAGTAATTTACACTAATATAACGTTTCTCAAGTGACTAGATTTCGTAGAAACAGCAATGGAGGCGGAAGAAATTGTGACTAAAATCAACAGAAAAGGTAAGGTGGACCGTTCGCTAACTAGCTAGCAATGTTAGCTAGCTAACTAACTGAACGTTATCTATATAAATAGTAACGTCAACTACGCCATATCAACTGTATTTGCTTAATTAGCTTGTTATCATGCCTCGTTAACTTGCAAGCAGCTAGCTAACGTTATAGTTTCGTTAGTTATGATGCCATTATATAGTATTTGGTTATGTAAGCTAGCAAACTACTTAACGTTAAAATCAAATGTTATTTGTCACATGCGCCGAATACAACAGGTGTAACTTAGACCTAACCGTGAAATCCTTACTTACAAGCCCTTAACCAACAATGCAGTTAAAGAAATAGTTAAGAAAATATTTACTAAATAAACTAAATTTATTTTCACCGCTTAATTTGTTGTAGAAATGTGTTTTTTAAAGGTTTTTTTGCCTTCAATCTTCAAAAGCTGTGGATTTTTGTCCATCTTCCCCTGATTCAGAATATATAATGTTCATAGTCATGACATGCTTTGTGTAAGAGCTATTGGAGATTGAATGTTTAAAAACATTAAGTAATATTACAATAAAAATTGATTTTTGACCATTGACGTTGCTTCTTTCTTTCACAGAATTGCGCAAGCAGAAGTTGATGGAGTACTTAGCAGCCAAGGGAAGATTGAAGCCCCCCAACCCAAAGTAAGAAATCAGCCTGGCTTGACAGCTACAATATCTATGGCCAGTATGAAATAACTAACTGGCATTAATGGCAATATTTCAGTTTGACATGACTTATCCATAGACTTGTGTAAATAATGTCTTATCACACATTACGTATTTCAGACCTTATCTTCGAGATGACTTTAAAGCAAAGAGTACCAGCATGTCTACAGTGAAGGATTATGTAAGTAATCCTCCCTTTTCTCTCCTCCTTGACACTCACTCTCTCGAAGCAAGCTTGGCAGTTTGCGCACTATCAATTATAATTAACTGACATGTTGAGAAGTAGGCCCACTGTTGATGCAAAGCAGGAAAGTTCCTAAGTTAGTTAGCTATATTAACTGATGTTGTTTTGTTATTACAATTATAAAAATAGTCGCACACTATATATAAGCTCCCAGTAATTTATTGGGTAAACCACCAACGTTTCGACATCACTGTGCCGCCTTCAAGGTACATTTACATTTAAGTCATTTAGCAGACGCTCTTATCCAGAGCGACTTACAAATTGGTGCATTCAACTTAGGATAGCCAGTGGGACAACCACCACTGGGGGAGGGGGTGTAGAAGGATTACTGTTATACTATTCCAGGTATTCCTTAAAGAGGTAGGGTTTCAAGTGTCTCCGGAAGGTGGTCAGTGACAAGGTGGTGGGTGGGGGGGAATACAGAAGATGGCCCTATTTGGTAAAAGACCAAGTCCATATTATGGCAAGAACAGCTCAAATAAGCAAAGAGAAACAGTCCATCATTACTTTAAGACATGAAGGTCAGTCAATACGGAACATTTCAAGAACTTACTAAGTTTCTTCAATATCATGAATGCGTGAATCAGGTTATGTAGACAATTAGTGCAACCAATGACAATAGTGAGGGGTGTGTCATAGTAACCTGGTTCAATCATTCATGATATTACCCTGAAGAAGGCACAGTGATGCTGATACGTATAAGCTCCCTAAATTACTGGGAGCTTATACACTGAGTGTACAAAACCTTCCTAATATTGAGTTGCACACCGTTTTGCCCTCAGAACAGCCTCAATTCGTTGGGGCATGGGCTCTACAAGGTGTTGAAAGTGTTCCACAGGGATACTGGCCCATGTTGACTTCCCACAGTTATGTCAAGTTGGCTGGATGTCCTTTCGGTGGTGGACCATTCTTGATACACACAGGAAACTGTTAAATGTGAAAAACCCAGAAGCGTTGCAGTTCTTGACACACTCAAACTGTTGCGCCTGGCACCTACTACCATACCCTGTTCAAAGGCACTTAATTATTTTGTCTTGCCCATTCACCCTCTGAATGGCACACATACACAATCCATGACTCAAGGCTTAAAAATCCTTCTTTAACCTGTCTTCTCCCCTTCATCTACACTGATTGAAGTGGATTTAACAGGAGACTTCAATAAGGGATCATAGCTTTCATCTGGTTGCACTTAGTCAGTCTATGGCATGGAAAGAGCACGTGTTCCTAATGTTTTGTACACTCAGTGTGCAACTCTTTATTTTCATAGCCTACAGTTTACTTGCCATTAGTCAGCACCTCTACCAACTTTTTTGTGTATGCCCCAGCTCATGCTTTTCACTTGTTATTACAGCTGGCCAATGGGAAAGAGAACCAGGCCATGGGGAAAGAGAACCAGGGTCCAGATGCCCTCAAGATGAAAAAGGAAGCTGTGAAGGTTAAACATCTGACAGTCAAAGCATTTTCCCAAATCACTGGTACCTTGCACAGTACCACCAACAAACAGTGTTTCACCACCAGCAGCAGCACTCTGCGTCCCCTGTCTGCAGTATCGATTACTACACGTCTCAAAGCGATCAAAGGTGCAATAAAGCCTTCTGCGGTTGCCCCAGGTCACCCTGCCCACCTGAAAATTGTTCCAGCCAGACCACACTCTACTGTCCCTACAAAAACATGCCCAGGCACCACCAACCATCCCAGAACCAAGCCCAACCCAGCTGTTAAAGGCAGCAATACATGCCCCAACTCCGCCAAACCACTGGCCAACACTGGTAGAACATATTCGGCCAACACAACCAGACCACAGCCAAACACTACTGGGAAACCCACCAACACACGCCCCAATACAGCCAGCACCCGCCCCAGCACATCTAGCATTGCGAGAATGAGTCTTAGTACAGCGGCTAAAACCAAGACAGGCCTCATGTGTGCTCAGGTGCAGCCTAGAAACACACACCCCAGAGCCACCATCCCTGCCCCTGCTGCAGCCCCCACCACCTCCTTTGTCCTGAACAGAGCGTGCCCAAGCACCATCCCAGTTCCAGCTGTGACTCAGAGACTAGTTACTACTCAGAGGAGAACGAATCCCGTCACTACCATGAGTAAAACTAACCAGAGGACGGGTGCCTCGGCTGTGGACAATGGGCAAAGGAGGAGCCAAGCTCTGAGCAGAATTGACTCTAAACCACTTCCAGGGAGAATCAGTAAATCAGCAGGGCTGAGGCAACCTGCCGCTGGGCCTAAACCGACCATCCAAAGCCCTACTGGTCTACCTGGATCCAAGACTGCAGCTATGAAGCCAGGGGAGAAAGGGAAAAACGCAGCCAGAGTTTCGATCCAAGTGGTTGAGCCTGTGAAGAGGGCTCCACCACAGCACAGGGCCGAGGCTAGAGGAGCAGGAGGGGCCACCACTCGGACATGTAAGCCTGACTCTCAAGCCTCCACCGGGATAACAGGGAACCGATGGCAGGCCAAGGCTCTGAGTAGGGCCATGCATGCAGCTGTGGCTAAGATGGGACAGAAAGGCAGCAGAGAGGAGAACCGAGAGACCGCGACTGACACAAACGTTCCTTCAATGTCCATAAACGTTCCTACACCAGCGTGTTGGCCTAACAGGAGCACAGTGAATGGTGTGTGGATCCCCCAGACGGTTCCTCGCTCTGCCAGAGAGTTCAGCCACAGCCAGGTGGAGGTGGGGTGGGCGGCTGGTGTTGGCCTGAAGACACCCAGAGACCAGGCCAGGATCATGCCACAGACAGAGGGCAGGAAGAATATGACTGCAGCTCAGGAGGAAAGGATGTGAGTTGGTTTAGTTATTTTATTGTATATTAGATAAGAAGTAGAGAGGATCTATTCTACACTGAACAAAAATATAAACGCAACATGTAAAGTGTTGGTCCCATGTTTCATGAGCTGAAATAATATATCCCAGAAATGTTCCATATAAATTTGTTTACCTCCCTGTTAGTGAGCATTTCTCCTTTGCCAAGATAATCCATCCACCTGACAGGTGTGGCATGCTGATTAAACGGCATGCTCATCACTAGGGCTGTCCCCGACTACAGAAAATCTCGGTCGACCGAAAGTTGTCTGTTCTTTCGACCAATCAATTGATTTAAATGTTTAAACGTGTGTTTTTCCATATATAAACATACCCTATGCGTTTTAAAATCAACTATATGCATTAAGCTTGTCTGATGCTTTAAGCTTACTGTTTGATGAAATAAACACAAATTACTCAATAATGAGCTAGATAACCAGAAGGAAAAAAAAGTAACCATTCTCCTCCCGCTCCTGCTGGCTTTCGCAGATTCTGTCATTACTCTCCTGAAGTTGCCAGTAATAGCCTACAACAAGGAGTCCGCAACCTTTCTCATGTGAAATACAAATTTATCTTACCATTTCCACCGATCTGCGTGCCAGCTATAGTTTTCATATGCACATTTTCGTATAACAGGTTAATTTCATTTATAAGAACATCTAACATCTTCATATCTCAAAATCATTGTCATGTGGTTAACCAAAATACTATCCTAATCTAAATTTAAAATGTTACTTTTTAGGTTTGTAACATCTATTGCCATTGACAATGATGTAAAAATAGCCTACATAAAGCCATTGCAGCCTTCAGGTAGAAGAAATCCTGAAAATGTAAAAAAATGTAAATACATTCTATAAATCACATTGTCTACGCATGGCCTGTCTGCAACGAACTTGAAACATTGTATCAACTATTAACTTGGGTCCGGCCCAGGCTATTTTGCAAAGGATAAGAAGCAGTGCTCGTCTTGGGCAGGAGCTCACCGGAGCTGAATTTTCTACTGCTTGAATTCCTGTTCCTCTTATAGAATATTAGCTCAAAAGTATTGTGGAGCTCATGCACCTAAATATAAACAGTACCAGCACCCAAAATGAGTACCGGAACCTATTTCAGTCCAGGTCAAGCACTGATGAGAAATAATCTGGTAGGCCTATTTTATGACATTTCCACTGGGTCAGAGCATGACATTTTTCCCTTTCACTCTGAGTGGTTATCGAAAAGGAGAGAGCTGGAAAGATTTTTCAAATACATTGAGGAACTATTGTCATTCTCAACGGATGTAAAATCAGACTTCATTTGCTTGCTGTTTGAGGTGATGAAAATATTACTTTGAGAAGCTCCACAGCTCATTAGTGGTGGTGCGTTAAGCCAATCAGAAATACTATCAGATCCCCAAATGGGCACCTTTATATGCCTACATTTGCGCGCAGGCCAGATAGCCTATAGGCCTATATACTTCTATGTGTAATCAAATCTAATTTTATTTGCCACATGGGACGAATAAAACAGGTGTAGACATTACAGTGAATTGCTTATAGTGCAAATAGTCCGGGTAGCCATGATTAGCTGTTCAGGAGTCTTATGGCTTGGGGGTAGAAGCTTGTTGAGAAGCCTTTTGGACCTAGACTTGGCGCTCCAGTACCGCTTGCCGTGCGGTAGCAGAGAGAACAGTCTATGACTAGGGTGGCTTGAGTCTTTGACAATTTTTAGGGCCTTCCTCTGACACCGCCTGGTATAGAGGTCCTGGATGGCAGGAAGCTTGGCCCCAGTGATGTACTGGGCCGTACGCACTACCCTCTGTAGTGCCTTGCGGTCAGAGGCCGAGCAGTTGCCATACCAGGCGGTGATGCAACCAGTCAGGATGCTCTCGATGGTGCAGCTGTATAACTTTTTGAGGATCTGAGGACACATGCCAAATCTTTTCAGTATCCTGAGGAGGAATAGGTTTTGTCGTGCCCTCTTCACGACTGTCTTGGTGTGTTTGGACCATGATAGTTTGTTGGTGATGTGGACACCAAGGAACTTGAAGCTCTCAACCTGTTCCACTAAAGTCCCGTCAATGAGAATAGGGGCGTGCTCAGTCCTCTTCTTTTTCCTGTAGTCCACAATCATCTCCTTTGTCTTGATCATGTTGAGGGAGAGGTTGTTATCCTGGCACCACACGGCCAGGTCTCTGACCACCTCCCTATAGGCTGTCTCATCGTTGTCGGTGATCAGTCCTACCACTGTTGTGTCGTCGGCAAACTTAATGATGGTGTTGGAGTCGTGCCTGGCCATGCAGTCATGGGTGAACAGGGAGTACAGGAGGGGACTGAGCACGCACCCCTGAGGGGCCCCCGTGTTGAGGATCAGTGTGGCAGATGTGTTGTTACCTACCCTTACCACCTGGGGGCGGCCCGTCAGGAAGTCCAGGATCCAGTTGCAGAGGGAGGTGTTTAGTCCCAGAATCCTTAGCTTAGTGATGAGCTTTGAGGGCGCTATGGTGTTGTCCTTACTTATCAGGTGCGCGTCCTTACTCAACATTGACAGGAGCGCGCCAAACAAAAGACGATGACTAAATTGTGGTCGTAAATGGAATGAAATAAACCAAAACTTGTTTCTCACAAGTGTAGCATAGGTTGTGCGCTCTGCAAACAATGTGTCTACGCCGACAATGAAAACGGTAAGACTGAAATAGTAATGAATTAAATCCATTAACAGAAATTACCATAACCAAACAAACATTGTAGATTAGAAATTATAGGAATTAATGGTAAATGTACTACTGGTGATACAGTATATGTAATGGGGTTGTGATATACACTAACAATCAAACGCAAACAATTCACACAAAGTTAGGAAACAGTGAATGTGCACAAATTGGTGGGAGAGAGCGCATTCTGGAGAGAGAAGTACATTGTGCATCTGGGTGCTGCATGGTCAATGCGACGTCTGCATTGGCCATGCAGCATTCACTTCTTGGCTTGGCGAAGCAGAGCTGTTGTCAAGGAAGTGAGTGTGTTTATACAGGATGTACCGCACCCACCTACCGTCAACCAATCATGTCAATGCGGAGCTATACAGAGCCCTCCGCATTGTTACAACATTTGGGAGGCGCATGGCAATGTGCTACGGAGCTCGATTTGGCCTCTGCATGCCTCCGGAGGATCCGTAATTTCGTCACACCCTCGATATGGAGCTCCGACCACATTTTCGGATCAAGCATAAATTGGCTTTTAGTCTAGGCCTCCGCAATGGATTAGTTTACTGAGATATATATATATATATATATATATATATATATATATATATATATATATATATATATATCCATTTGCTAAAAAAAAAAAAAACATGCAGTTGGAGGTGGCTTACGGTAGAGAGCTGAACATTCAATTCTCTGGCAACAGCTCTGGTGGACATTCCTGCAGTCAGCATATCAATTGCACACTCCCTCAACTTGAGACAACTGTGGCATTGGTTGTGTGACAAAGCGGCACATTTTAGAGTGGCCTTTAATTGTCCCCAGCACAAGGTGCACCTGTGTAATGATCATGCTCTTTAATCAGCTTCTTGATATGCCACCTGTCAGTTGGATGGATTATCTTGGCAAAGGAGAAATGCTGACTAAAAGGGATGTAAACAAACTTTTTGTGCATATGGAACATTTCTGAGATCTTTTATTTCAGTTCATGAAACCAACACTTTTTATACAATTTAGTTTCGATTTAGAATGACCCATTTATCAAATGGGCAGGGGGAAAAAAGACGTCTTCTGAATGCACTCGAATAGCGAATGGAGGCCACGCGCTTTCCTGCCGGTCTGTTTTTCAGTGATGCGGGGTAGGCTACTTTGGTTTTATAACTGAGCATGTGCTTAATATGAGCAGCTGAAAGTAAATGCAGTGCATTCGGAAAGTATTCAGACCCCTTCCCTTTTTCCACATTTTGTTACGTTAAAGCCTTTTCCTAAAATGGATTAAATAAATAAAAAATCCTCATCAATCTACACACAATAACCCATAATGAAAAAGTGAAAACAGGGTTTTAGACATTTTTGCAAATTTATTACAAATAAAAACATACCTTATTTACATAAGTTTTCAGACCCTTTGCTATGAGACTTGAAATTGAGCTCAGGTGCATCCTGTTTCCATTGATCATCCTTGAGATGTTTCTACAACTTGATTGGAGTCCACCTGTGGTAAATTCAATTGATTGGACATGATTTGGAAAGGCACACACCTGTTTATATAAGGTCCCACAGTTGACAGTGCATGTCAGAGCAAAAACCAAGCCATGAGGTTAAAGGAATTGTCCGTAGAGCTCAGAGTCAGGATTGTGTCAAGGCACAGATCTGGGGAAGGGTACCAAAAAAATGTCTGCAGCATTGAAGGTCCCCAAGAACACAGTGGCCTCCATCATTCTTAAATGGAATAAGTTTGGAACCACCAAGACTCTTCATAGAACTGGCCGCCCGGCCAAATTTAGCAATCTGGGGAGAAGGGCCTTGGTCAGGGAGGTGACCAAGATCCCGATGGTCACTCTGGCAAAGCTCCATAGTCCCTCTGTGGAGATGGGAGAACCTTCCAGAAGGACAACCATCTCTGCAGCTCTCCACCAATCAGGCCTTTATGGTAGAGTGGCCTGACGGAAGCCACTACTCATTAAAAGGCACATGACAGCCTGCTTGGAGTTTGGCAAAAGGCACCTCAAGGACTCTCAGATCATGAGAAACAAGATTCTCTGGTCTGATGAAACCAAGATTGAACTATTTGGCCTGAATGCCAAGCGTCACGTCTGGAAGAAACCTGGCACCATCCCTACGGTGAAGCATGGTGGTGGCAGCATCAGGCTGTGGGGATGTTTTTCAGTGACAGGGACTGGGAGACTAGTCAGGATCTAGGGAAATATTAACGGAGCAAAGTACAGAGAGATCCTTGATGAAAACCTGCTCCTGAGCGCTCAGATCCTCAGACAAGACAACGACCCTAAGCACACAGCCAAGAAAACGAGGGAGTGGCTTCGGGACAAGTCTCAATGTCCTTGAGAGGCCAAGCCAGAGCCCGGACTTGAACCCGATTTGAACATCTCTGGAGAGACCTGGAAATAGCTGTGCAGCGATGCTCCCCATCCAACCTGACAGAGCTTGAGATGATCTGCAGAGAAGAATGGGAGAAATTCCCCAAATACAGGTGTGCCAAGCTTGTAGCGTCATACCCAAGAAGACTTGAGGCTGTAATGGCTGCCAAAGGTGCTTCAACAAAGTACTGAGTAAAGGGTCTGAATACTTATCTAAATGTAATATTTCACTTTATTTGTTATTAATTTGCAATTTCAAAAAACATGTTTTTGCTTTGTCATTATTGGGTATTGTGTGTAGATGAAGGAAATAAACAATCAAATCAATTTTAGAATAAGGCTGTAACGTAACAACATTTGGAAAAAGTCAAGGGGTCTGAATACTTTCCGAATGCACTGTATAGTCACCAATACATCAGATAATGATAGGCTCACCATTTAGTCATTTTAACTACCATTTAATCCAATAGCAAAAAAAATATAAGATACACATTTCAAAACTGTTATTTTTGAAGTTCTGAATAGAAAGAATAGTAGATATATAAATATAATTTTCCATAGAGTATTTGACTTTAACTTGCCATGCACAATTTTTGAAAATAATTTGTGTCCTATGGCAGTTTGTAAGCATGTTGAGAAATATGTCAGTCTTACAGTTTCATAATCCTTATACACTGAGTGAAAGCCTTCCCAGAAGAGTGGAAGTTGTTATAGAAGCAAAGGGGGGACCAACTCCATATTAATTCCCATTATTTTGGAATGAGATGTTCGACTAGCAGGTGTCCACATACCTTTGGTCATGTAGTGTATTTCACTAAACTGTTGACAGCCCCTCTGCGCACTTGAGAAAGGAATAAAGGAGAGAGAGAGGAGGCGATGCCCAGTGACACAAGCCTACCAGACGAGCTAAACCACTTCTATGTTCGCTTCGAGGCAAGCAACACTGAAGCATGCATGAGAGCACCAGCTGTTCCGGACGACTATGTGATCACGCTCTCCGTAGCCGATGTGAGTAAGACTTTTAAGCAGGTCAACATTCACAAGGCCGCAGGGCCAGACGGATTACCAGGACGTGTACTCCGAGCATGTGCTGACCAACTGGCAAGTGTCTTCACTGACATTTTCAACATGTCCCTGACTGAGTCTGTAATACCAACATGTTTCAAGCAGACCACCATAGTCCCCGTGCCCAAGAACTCTAAGATAACCTGCCTAAATGACTACCGACCCGTAGCACTGACGTCTGTAGCCATGAAGTGCTTTGAAAGACTGGTCATGGCTCACATCAACAGCATAATCCCAGAAACCCTAGACCCACTCCAATTTGCATACCGCCCCAACAGATCCACAGATGATGCAATCTCTATCGCACTCCACACTGCCCTTTCCCACCTGGACAAGAGGAACACCTACGTGAGAATGCTATTCATTGACTACAGCTCAGCATTCAACACCATAGTGCCCTCTAAGCTCATCACTAAGCTAAGGATCCTGGGACTAAACACCTCCCTCTGCAACTGGATCCTGGACTTCCTGACGGGCCGCCCCCCAGGTGGTAAGGGTAGGTAACAACACATCTGCCACACTGATCCTCAACACGGGGGGCCCCCTCAGGGGTGCGTGCTCAGTCCCCTCCTGTACTCTCTGTTCACCCATGACTGCATGGCCAGGCACGACTCCAACACCATCATTAAGTTTGCCGACGACACAACAGTGGTAGGCCTGATCACCGACAACGATGAGACAGCCTATAGGGAGGAGGTCAGAGATCTGGCCGTGTGGTGCCAGGACAACAACCTCTCCCTCAACGTGACCAAGACAAAGGAGATGATTGTGGACTACAGGAAAAAAAAGAGGACTGAGCACGCCCCCATTCTCATCGACGGGGCTGTAGTGGAACAGGTTGAGAGCTTCAAGTTCCTTGGTGTCCACATCACCAACGAACTATCATGGTCCAAACACACCAAGACAGTCGTGAAGAGGGCACGACAAAGCCTATTCCCCTCAGGAGACTAAAAAGATTTGGCATGGGTCCTCAGATCCTCAAAAAAATTCTACAGCTGCACCATCGAGAGCATCCTGACTGGTTGCATCACCGCCTGGTATGACAACTGCTTGGCCTCTGACCGCAAGGCACTACAGAGGGTAGTGCGTACGGCCCAGTACATCACTGGGGCAAAGCTCCCTGCCATCCAGGACCTCTATACCAGGCGGTGTCAGAGGAAGGCCCTCAAAATTGTCAAAGACTCCAGCCACCCTAGTCATAGACTGTTCTCTCTGCTACCGCACGGCAAGCGGTACCGGAGTGCCAAGTCTAGGTCCAAAAGACTTCTCAACAGCTTCTACCCCCAAGCCATAAGACTCCTGAACAGCTAATCATGGCTACCCGGACTATTTGCACTGCCCCCCCACCCCATCCTTTTTACGCTGCTGCTACTCTATTAAGTATTTATGCATAGTCACTTTAACTCTACCCACATGTACATATTACCTCAACTACCTCAACTAGCCGGTGCCCCCGCACATTGACTCTGCAACGGTACCCCCTGTATATATAGCCTCCCTACTGTCACTTTATTTTACTGTATATATAGCCTCCCTACTGTCACTTTATTTTACTTCTGCTCTTTTTTTCTCAACACTTTTTTGTTGTTGTTGTTTTATTCTAACTTTTTTTGTTTAAAATAAATGCACTGTTGGTTAAGGGCTGTAAGTAAGCATTTCACTGCAATGTCTGCACCTGTTGTATTCGGCGCATGTGACCAATAAAATTTGATTTGATTTGATTTGATGGAAAAGCATGGTGGTGAGATTCTGTGTAGCTAAAGGTAATGTCACCCAATTAATTATGAATAAATAAATAAATCCCTATTACTAGGCTATTCAATTAAATGCAAATTCACTATAATTGTAGGCTAACTGTAAGCCACCCTGCACAATCAATGAACCAACAGCATCACCTAGGGCTATAATACGTTCTCTCCCAGACTCGTGGATAGACATTTTAAAGTGTAGCATAAGGTAACCAGTCCTTTCAGTATACATAATACAGTCCATACTCAAAGGTATAACTCAAATGTGTTTAATTTTTGAGTATAGGCTAGACCAATTATGTACCGAAGACATCTTAAATCAGTTTTGTTTTGACTCGAGTGGTGGTAATACAGTCAACGCAACAGCCCTACCTATTGGGCATGTTTGGGATGCTCTGGATCAACGTGTACGACAGCGTTTTCCAGTTCCTGCCAATATCCAGCAACTTTGCACAGCCATTGAAGAGGAGTGGGACAACATTCCACAGGCCACAATCAACAGCCTGATCAACTCTATGCGAAGGAGATGTGTCGCACTGCATTAGGCAAATGGTGGTCACACCAGATACTGACTGGTTTACTGCTCCACGCCATTACAAAAAAAAAATTATATCTGTGACCAACAGATGCATATCTGTATTCCCAGTCGTGAAATCCATAGATTAGGGCCTAATTAATTAATTTCAATTGACTGATTTTCTTTTATGAACTGTAACTCAGTAAAATCTTTGAAATCGTTGCATGTTGCATTTGATCTTTTTGTTCAGTATAGATACAATATTTTTGGGATTTAGCAGACACTCTTATCCAGAGCGATTTTAGAGCCTAAACAACATTTTCAACTCTAGACTGGTTGAATAAGGCCTTGGCTTACACTTGGCTTCGATTTGGCATATACAGTGCACATAAATACTTCTGTTTTGTTTATTGAAGTAACAAAACAACATTTGTCAAGATGTTATCATTTAACTTCATTAAAATAGTGTAGCACTAGCATATGATTGTGCTGGCTCTTTTCCATATTCTTTCCATCCAGCACCTGATTAAATATAGTGTGTGGTAGACTTTGACTACAAAAATCTCCTTTACCCAAACATTTAACTGAACAACCTTATATTCCACTCTGTGTGTGTCTCCAGTAAGAAGCTCCAGGAATGGCGTGAGAACAGGGGCATCTCCTACAAGCGTCCCCCCATGCCGGTGAGGCCTCAGGCGCGGCGCACCGTGGCCCTCCCTCAGCCCTACTGGGCTGGTATGGAGGACGAGTACCTGGAGGCCAAGTCTCTGGTTGGAGCGGTGGACCGGTGCCTGGCTGACTGCATCAAACTGCTGGATGAGGTATGGAGGAGGAGGGTAGCAGACCAACTTCCAGTAACTGGGTCCATCAGTCTAACCTCTAGTCTAGACTAACTGCCCCTGTATGACGTATATAATACATGCCATTTAGCAGACGCTTTTATCCAAAATGATCTAAGACCAAACCAGCGTGCTCACGCTGTAAATGTCAACGCCTTCACGTGCATATAGTGCATCAAATTATGACGCAAGTCTGTTTTTCTTGTGTCTACATGGAGCAATGCTGGTAAAGGAACCTGATACATTGACAGAAAATAGACTGCATTATTAACTCGGAAATTGTGAAATGTGTAGTTAAAAGGTGTCTATTTCGTACTGATAACCTTAACTGCCAGTGCCAACATTGTGCTTTATGATAAAAGGCGTAGCACTAGCAATGCATGAATGCAACGACATTCTATACATTTATCAACTGGATTGTTTAAAAATCATATATCACCTTGTCAATGTCATTTTTTTGACAGTAGGCTATCACCGTTGTAGTTTACAGCCGATTTAGTATACGTTTTTCTGATCATTCCAAAGTCTGCGGTGTATGTGCATGTGTGCTGGAGGCGAGCCTATCTGACAAATAGGCTACCTATTTATAAACAATAGCCTACATGTGTTGATTTCGATCATAGGCATATAGCCTGGGTGGCTACAAATGGAAAACTTGAGGAATTAAATAGGCTACTCCGATTTCAAGCGATAATACAACTGTTTATGGCTTTTCATGACAATTACACTGGCATAGGCTACATGGTTCCTTGGCTGGTTGCTTTGTGTGTCGTGTGTGATTTGCCAGAAGCCATTAATCCATCCAACACAGCTATTAATCCAACACGTGGTGAAGTGATTCATGTAGCTAATATTACTTGTGGAGCCTCCCGAGTGACGCAGCGGTCTAAGGCACTGCATCGCAGTGCTGAGGCGTCAATACAGCCTCGGGTTCGATCCCAGGCTGTGTCAGAGCCGGCCGTGACCGGAGATCCATGAGGCTGCGCACAATTGGTCCAGCGTCGTCTTGTTTAGGGGAGGGGCCGGCCGGCCGGGATTCCCTTGTCTCATCGTGCTCTAGTGATTGCTTGTGGCAGGCTGGGCGCCTGCAAGCTGACTTCGGACTGTGTTTTCTTCAACACGTTGGTGCGGCTGGCTTCCGGGTTAAGCGAGCAGTGTGTCAAGAAGCAGTGCGGCTTGGCAGGGTCGTGTTTAGGAGGACGCATGGCTCTCGACCTTCGCCTCTCCCGAGTCCGTAGGTGAGTTGCAGCGATGAGACAAGACTGTAACTACCAATTGGATACCATGAAAAGGGGGTAAAAGTAAAAAAAAAAAAACTAATTATATTACTTGTGGAATTATGCTGGCCTAATAAAACGGTCATGGCTTTGGTCAAAAGTAGTGCACTGTGTAGGGCAGTGGTTCTCCAACCTCTCCTTGGGGACCCCCAGTTGTTTCACAATTTTGTCGTAGCCCTGAAATAGCTCACCTGATTGACCTAGTCAAGGGCTTGATGATTAGTTGAAGGTGTGCTAGCTCTGGAATAGATCAAATGCATGGAACGACTGGGGATTCCCGAGGTTTGAGAACCACTGATATAGGGGATAGGGGGCCATTTGTGATGCAGCCTCTGCCTTCACTACAAGAGCAAGACATTTGGAGGAATGGAGTCCTGGGGCCTAATATATAACCGTTGAGTACATTTTACACTAAATATCTGCACGCACAAAAATATAGATATTTATCAACTTGGCGCACGCCGTACATACGCATGTTTCCCATTATAAATCAGACCTATCATAAAACTGTGCGTGCGTGAACAAGCATTATAACTCCGCCTGAAAAACGGCCATCATTCACCTTTTATGGTGACAATAATGCCCTTATTTGCTGTATACTTTGGAAGTATTGGAATTAGGCCAAGGCAGTATCTAAAGGAAATAGAAATGGCGAACTTGATCAAATATCTTTGGAGGTGTTGGCAGTGTTTTCTTTTGCTGTATCTGACTGTTTCTGAAAGACAAAAACAATTGCAAATTGTTGTGGACCTGTAAACAGATCGTTTGAAATCAGTAATAGATGCCTATTTCTAATTATTTTAGAATGCAAAGATAAAATATATAGATTTTCACTCTTCTCGCTAACGGCAAATGATTGCATCTTATTATATTTAGCTACCTGTGTTTTGTTATGAAGTTCACGTGGTCGCAACAGTAATTATAATGTCCTGTAGCAATCTTATAAGGAAGAGATTGTTGTTCACGGTTCCCACCCCTCTTCTCTGTTGTCCGGTCTCTATGACCCTGTGGTGGGGAAGGGTCTCGTTCACTACTTCCCACCAATCCAAAAGCATTGAATTGGTGGAGGCATAGGACAGTGGGAGCACCATATTTCTAAACCCCAGTCATTTCCTTTTATATCAGTGAAGGGAAGTGAACAATCGCAGACTTTGGGAGGATGGAGATATAATTGCAACATAGCAGAGATGTTCAACATCCCTTCTTTTGGGGTTTGATCAGTTCTTACACACATCATAAACCTTGAGACCAAACAACCAAGTCCGTTGAACCTTCATATCTTTCCAGCGTGGCCTGGCTGGCTGGCGGACCCCTTTACTGAATAGCACATCTGGTAATTTGCTGTAGGCAAATCCAACACAGTTGATTAACATAATATTTGTGTAATTTGTAACAGCCTCATAAAGATTTGGTAAAGAGTGTGTGTACGTGTATCTCTGACTGTGTGTATGTGTCTCTGACTGTGTGTCAACATCTACCCCCTACAGGGCTGCCTGTCCACCCAGGTGCAGGAGATGTTGTCCAGGGTGCCCTTGGCGGAGAAGTTCTCTAAGTACTGGATCTGCCAGGCTCGCCTGATGGAGCGCCAGGGCAATCTGGAGGTGCTGCCCCTGTTTGAGGAGGCAGTACGCGTGGTGCTAGAGGTATAACATACTCCCTTCTCTCATCCCTACCTATGACTCTCTTCCTCCCTCTCTCTCTTTCTACCGCCCTCCATACCACTTTTTTTTTAACCTTTTGAGGTCCTGCCCCTGTTTGAAGAGGCAGTACGGGTTGGGTGGTGTTAGAGGTATAGCATACACCCTTTACCTAATCCCTATCGCCCTCTTCCCCCTTGCTATGTAAAGCACGTTGGGTGACTAGTGATAAGAATACCAATTTTTACAGCCCCCTAACCAATTGTGCTATTATGTGTGTTTTTTCGCATTATTTTATTCTGTACATAATGTTTCTGCCACCTTCTCTTATGACCAAAAAGAGCTTCTGGATATCAGGACAGCAATTACTCACCTCGTATTGGACGAATATTCTTTCTTCAACGAGTCGGACGTGAAGGATATTCTATAGACACCCGACAAGGCCCAAATCCCCGTCATTCGCATGAGAAAGAGACGGAGATATTGTGGACGTAGGTCGGGGTGCCTTGTAAGGATCCGACGGCGAGCGAGTAATCTGCCTCTTCCATCAATCCTATTAGCCAACGTACAATCATTGGAAAACAAAATGGACGACCTAAGATCAACGATATCCTACCAACAGGACATTAAAAACTGTAATATCTTATGTTTCACCGAGTCGTGGCTGAACGGCGACATGGATAACATACAGCTGGCGGGATATACGCTACATCGGCAGGATAGAACGGCTGACTCCGGTAAGACAAGGGGTGGCGGTCTGTGTATATATTATTATTATTATTATTATTATTATTATTATTATTATTAAACAGCTGGTGCACAAAATGTAATTCTCAAGGTTTTGCTCGCCTGAGGTAGAGTATCTCATGATAAGCTGTAGACCACACTATTTACCAAGAGAGGTTTCTTCTATATATTTCGTAGCTGTCTATTTACCACCACAAACCGATACTGTCACTAAGATTGCACTCAATGAGCTGTATAAGGCCATAAGCAAACAGGAAAACGCTCATCCAGAGGCAGCGCTCCTAGTGGTCGCGGACTTTAATGCAGGGAAACTTACATCCGTTCTACCTCATTTCTACCAGCATGTTAAATGTGCAGCCAGAGGGAAAATAAACTCTAGACCACCTTTACTCCACACACAGAGACGCATACAAAGCTCTCCCTCGCCCTCCATTTGGCAAATCTGACCATAATTCTATCCTCCTGATTCCTGCTTATAAGCTAAAACTAAAGCAGGAAGCACCAGTGACTCGGTTAATAAGGAAGTGGTCAGATGATGCAGATGCTGAACTACAGGACTGTTTTGCTAGCACAGACTGGAATATGTTACAGGATTCTTCCAATGGCATAGAGGAGTACACTACATCAGTCGCTGGCTTCATCAATAAGTGCATCGATGACGTCGTTCCCACAGTGACCATACGTACATACCCCAACCAGAAGCCATGGATTACAGGCAACATTGAGCTAAAGGGTAGAGCTGCCACTTTCAAGGAGCAGGACTTTAACCCGGACGTTTATAACATCCCGCCATGCCCGCCGACGAACCATCAAACAGGCAAAGAGTCAATACAGGACTAAGATTGAGTCGTACTGCATCGGCTCCGACGCTCGGCAGATGTAGCAGGGCTTGCAAACTATTACAGACTACAAAGGGAAGCACAGCCGCGAGCTGCCCAGTGACACGAGCCTACCAGACGAGCTAAATCACTTCTATGCTCGCTTCGAGGCAAGCAACACTGAAGCATGCATGAGAGCATCAGCTGTTCCGGATGACTATGTGATCATGCTCTCCGTAGCCGATGTGAGTAAGACTTTTAAGCAGGTCAACATTCACAAGGCCGCAGGGCCAGACGGATTACCAGGACATGTACTCCGAGCATGCGCTGACCAACTGGCAAGTGTCAACATGTCCCTGACTGAGTCTGTAATACCAACATGTTTCAAGCAGACCACCATAGTCCTTGTGCCCAAGAACACTAAGATAACCTGCCTAAATGACTACTGACCCATAGCACTCATGTCTGTAGCCATGAAGTGCTTTGAAAGGCTGGTCATGGCTCACATCAACACCATTATCCCAGAAACCCTAGACCCACTCCAATATGCATACCGCCCCAACAGATCCACAGATGATGCAATCTTTATTGCACTCCACACTGCCCTTTCCCACCTGGACAAGAGGAACACCTACGTGAGAATGCTATTCATTGACTACAGCTCAGCGTTCAACACCATATTGCCCTCAAAGCTCATCACTAAGCTAAGGACCCTGAGACTAAACACCTCCCTCTGCAACTGGATCCTGGACTTCCTGACGGGCTGCAACCATGTGGTAAGGGTAGGTAACAACACATCTGCCACGCTGATCCTCAACACTGGGGCCCCTGAGGGGTGCGTGCTCAGTCCCCTCCTGTACTCCCTGTTCACCCATGACTGCATGGCCAGGCACGACTCCAACACCAACGATGAGACAGCCTATAGGCAGGAGGTCAGAGACCTGGCCGTGTGGTGCCAGGATAACAACCTCTCCCTCAACTTGATCAAGACAAAGGAGATGATTGTGGACTACAGGGAAAAAAAAGAGGACTGAGCACGCCCCCATTCTCATCGACAGGGCTGTAGTGGAACAGGTTGAGAGCTTCAAGTTCCTTGATGTCCACATCACCAACAAACTATCATGGTCCAAACACACCAAGACAGTCGTGAAGAGGGCACGACAAAGCCTATTCCCCCTCAGGAGACTGAAAAGATTTGGCATGGGTCCTCAGATCCTCAAAATGTTCTACAGCTGCACCATCAAGAGCATCCTGACTGGTTGCATCACTGCCTGGGAGACTAGTCAGGATCGAGGGAAAGATGAACGGAGCAAAGCACCGAGAGATCCTTGATGAAATCCTGCTCCAGAGCGCTCAGGACCTCAGACTGGGGCTTTGGTTCAACTTCCAACAGGACAACAACCCTAAGCACACAGCCAAGACAACGCAGGAGTGGCTTCGGGACAAGTCTCTGAATGTCCTTGAGTGGCCCAGCCAGAGCCCGGACTTGAACCCGATCAAACATCTCTGGAGAGACCTGAAAATAGCTGTGCAGCGACGCTCCCCATCCAACCTGACAGAGCTTGAGAAGAATGAGAGAAACTCCACAAATATAGGTGTGCCAAGCTTGTAGCGTCATATCCAAGAAGACTCAAGGCTGTAATCGCTGCCAAAGGTGCTTCAACAAAGTACTGAGTAAAGGGTCTGAATACTTATGTAAATGTGTTATTTCATATATTTTTTGCTAACATTTCTACAAATCTGTTTTGCTTTGTCATTATGGGGTAGTGTGTGTAGATTGATGAGGGGAAAAAACAATTTAATCCATTTTAGAATAAGGCTGTAACGTAACACAATGTGGAAAAAGTCAAGGGGTCTGAATACTTTCCAAGAATTCATTCATTATTATTTCCTCTATCCCTCCTTACGACTCTCCCTCTCTGGCTTTCTCTTTGCCTTTCTCCCCTGTTTGAGGAGGCAGTACAAGTGATACCACAGTTGAAACATTCTCTCCTTCCCATACTCCCCACTCCCTCTCTTCTATATCGCTATTAAACTACATGGCTGGGTGTCTAGTTATGTCAATCATCAATCTCTTTCTGGCATTAGTCTGTTTCTGAAGATTTCTTTCAACATTATCAAATCAAAAGAAAAATTATTGCCTTCCTTGGTATCTTTCTTATCTATTTCCTCTCCCCATTTTCTCCTTCAGCCAGTGGATGAGCTGCGGACTGTTGTGTTTGAGATGTTAAAAAAGAAGGAAGAGACACAAGGTAATGATTAAGGCCGCAACATCCCTATTAACAATGACTATCTGAATCTTTCCTCGCGTCGTCTCGCCTCAGTCTCAAAACGTGTTGGAGAAGGTCTGAGGGTAGGGACAGTGGATCTTCTCCTCCAATACGTTTGAGAAGGATGCGAGGAATTATTATTTGAGATAGAGGTTCGAACCAGTGTTCTGTCTGAGCTCTGAGGTTGATTCCCCATCTGAACTGTATACCCCTAAAGGGTTCAGCTCACTGGTGTGCCATTTTACACTTGTTTTAGATACATTAAGCATCAATACGTCAAGGGAAATATAGTATTCTTTCTAACAAAGATATCTACATATATTTCGGGATGTTGTGTATCCCTGGAAATAATCAGAATTAATGTAAACATAACAGTTTTGAAAACAAAGCTTGTCCCAAAAAAGTGGTCTCTTAGCACAACTTACCCCGTTTATGGGGTAAATTGAGCATAGGGACAGGGTAAGCAGAGGGACACATTTAAAACACGTTTAACATAGGCTCAGGCCCTGGTGTAACATCATATCCCAGTGATAATGCCTTGCATTAAGCCTGGGAAGAAAACACTTCAATTGTGGCCTAGAGGGGGCAAACCCAAATGAGGAAGGCATTTTTCCTCATTTGTACTTCACGAATGCAAGGTGTCTTCAAACTACTATGCATATTATGCATAAAACTGAACAAATGTAATAATTTGTATGGGGTATATTGATTAGCCATTGGCTAAACTTACCCCTGGCTAAATGGCACCATTTACCCCAAAGCAACCATTTTTACTATATTAGCCCACACAGCTAAAGGATGCACTTTCATGCTCGGTTTAGGACCTCACATTGTTGCTTATAGAGACCCCAACGGATGTATAAAACAATCTTAAAACGATCTACTTTGGTTTAGAAACCTATAACACAATAGATTTATTTGACTTTGTGAAAATGTGTTTTTTTGGGCCTAACTTGAGTGTGTTGAATTTGGTTAACAAAAAATGTAATTGTATTTTTTGCTACGTGTGGCTTATTTGATCGACTAGACGCTTCGTAATGCTTAGGTTTTTACGAGTGTACCCATACACTGATTGTACAAAACATTAAGGACACCTTCCTAATATTGAGTTGCAGCCCCCCTCCTTTTGCCCTCAGAACAGACTCAATTTGTCAGGGCATGGACTCTACAAGGTGTTGAAAGCGTTCCACAGGGATGCTGGCCCATGTTGACTCCAATGCTTCCCACAGTTTTGTCAAGTTGGCTGGATGTCCTTTGGGTGGTGGACCATTGTTGATACACACGGAAAACTGTTGAGGGTGAAAAACCCAGCAGCGTTGCAGTTCTTGACACACAAACATGTTATCACACTCAACAGTAGCCTGTTTCTTCCTTTAGAATCCATTTAAATGATACCTTTTCCTAAATATTTGTGTCTCAACTCCCCTACAGCAGACAATGTGACTTTTTAAAGGCATTTTCCCCTACGTTCGCAGAAATCGCATTGGTGGTAGTAAATGCTGTACATGTCGGCTCAAGCGTAAATTACCTTTAAAAGTCTTCTAGTATGTTGAGCTATAATGCGCATTGAATTGAATCCTGGCCATGGTTGTTCCTGCCAAAACCAGCACCTGGATCTGGACACACTGCTGTGCACAGGGTTTTCTCTTTCTGTTTTGACCCTACGAGGGCTGAGCTGCTTGAACATTTAAAAAGTTCAGATAATTTTGCTTCTGAAAAAGAGCATGCTTTAACTAAGTTGTTTCGTCATGGCATTTGACTGCTGACTACTATCCCTTGGGTATTGTTATAGTGTAGGGTTTAATATTTTCCCTGCATTTTACAAATGTTCCATCCCGAGAATAAATCACTTTTCTCCCGGGTAACCCGGTATTTTCTGCCAAAACTGGAAGTGTCATTCAAAAGCATTATAAAGCATATAAATATGCCTAGATTTGATTAGAGCTTTGATCAGTATTAAAATTCAAACCTGATGCTACCTGAGCCTGAGGAGACATATATTAAATAGAATTTATGAGCCCTACATTTAACGACATTTAATGAGGCCAAGTCTGATTATTGTGCTGTTATCCAAGACATATGTGATACAGGCTACTGCACATTACGCACGACAGAAAAACATAAAAGCCCATAGATGTAGCTAGCTGTATGCTCTCTTGGGTAAATAAATGAAACTAGCTCCAGTAGGCTAATCTTCTGAGTGTCAACTGTATTACTGTACTGTATTAATGTACGAGTGGCGCAGTGGTCTAAGGCACTGCATCGCAGTGCTAGCTGTGCCACTAGAGATCCTGGTTCGAATCCAGGTTCTGTCGTAACCGGCCGCGACCGGGAGACCCATGGGGCGGCGCACAATTGGCCCAGCGTCGTCCATGGTAGGGGAGGGAATGGCCGGCAGGGATGTAGCTCAGTTGGTAAAGCATGGCGTTTGCAATGCCAGAGTTGTGGGTTCTATTCCCACGGGGGGCCAGTATGATTTATTTTTATATATATATATATATATATATATATATATAAAAATATATATTAAAAAATGTATGCACTCACTAACTGTAAGTTGCTCTGGATAAGAGCGTCTGCTAAATGACTAAAATGTAAATGTATTGTATTATACTTTATTATATGGACTGGAATTACGCACATCGTTCAAACCATGATAAAGCAGAAGAGAACATGTGATTCTGGTGCAGCACATGCGGCCTACAATGTTACAAGTATAGGCTAGCAAATTAGATTATATATTATAATAGGGCCTAATTGTATAATTAGTAGGCTGACGCATAATTACAGTGCCTTCGGAAAGTATTCAGACCGCTTGACTTTTTACACATTTTGTTACGTTACAGCCTTATTCTAAAATTAATTAAATTGTTTTTTTCCCCCTTATCAATCAACACACAATACCCCATAATTACAAAGTAAAAACAGGTTTTTAGACATTTTTGCTCAAAAAATAATAAATGACATATCACATTTACATAAGTATTCAGACCCTTTACTCAGTACTTTGTTGAAGCACCTTTGGCAGCGATTACGGCCTCGAGTCGTCTTGGGTATGACGCAGCAAGCTTGGCACACCTGTATTTGGGGAGTGTCTCCCATTCTTCTCTGCAGATCCTCTCAAGCTCTGTCAGGTTGGATGGGGAGCGTTGCTGCACAGTTATTTTCAGGTCTCTCCAGAGATGTTCGATCGGGTTCAAGTCCGGGCTCTGGCTGGGCCACTCAAGAACATTCAGAGACTTGTCCCGAAGCCACTCCTGCGTTGTCTTGCTCCGTTCATCTTTGCCTCGATCCCGACTAGTCTCCCAGTCCCTGCCGCTGAAAAACATCCCCACAGCATAATGCTGCCACCACCATGCTTCACCGTAAGGATGGTGCCAGGTTTCTTCCAGACGTGACGCTTGGCATTCAGGCCAAAGAGTTCAATCTTGGTTTCATCAGACCAGAGAATCTTGTTTCTCATAGTCTGAGAGTCTTTAGGTGCCTTTTGCAACCTCCAAGCGAAGTTTTACTGAGGAGTGGCTTCTGTCTGGCCACTCTACCATAAAGGCCTGATTGATGGAGAGCTGCAGAGATGGCTGTCCTTCTGGAAGGTTCTCCCATCTCCACAGAGGAACTCTAGAGCTCTGTCAGAGTGACCATCGGGTTCTTGGTCACCTCCATGACCAAGGCCCTTCTCCCCTGATTGCTCAGTTTGGCCGGGGGGCCAGCTCTAGGAAGAGTCTTGGTGGTTCCAAACTTCTTCCATTTAAGAATGATGGAGGCCACTGTGTTCTTGGGGACCTTCCCCAGATCTGTGCCTCGACATAATCCTGTCTCGGAGCTCTACGGACAATTCCTTCGACCTCATGGCTTGGTTTTTGCTTTGACATGCACTGTCAACTGTGGGACCTTATATAGACAGGTGTGTGCCTTTCCAAATCATGAAATCAAATACATTTACCACAGGTGGACTCCAAGTTGTAGAAACATCTCAAGGATGATCAATGGAAACAGGATGCACCTGAGCTCAATTTCGAGTCTCATAGCAAAGGGTCTGAATGCTTATGTAAATAAGGTATTTCTGTTTATTGTTTTTAATAAATTTGCAAAAATGTCTAAACCTGTTTTTGCTTTGTCATTATGGGGTATTGTGTGTAGATTGCTGAGGAAAATGCTTTATTTAATCTGTTTTAGAATAAGGCTGTAACATAGCAATGTGGAAAAGTCAAGGGGTCTGAATACTTTCCGAAGGCACTGTGTACCTTTCATAATATTTCCCCTAAAGTCATTCGCCTACCTCCTTTTTCTCTCCCTGTTGCTTCATTCCTTCCTCGCTTTCAACAGTTAAATGAAATAAGTTTTGTTGTCCTTATCTTCATCATTCTAATGACGTCCTTGAATAATTTAGGACTAGAATTAGATGCAGAAGGCTCTCACATCTCTTTACGAAGATTGAATGGTTATAGGTCTGAATAAATAGACCTAACTGCTATAGCCTACCGCCATTGCGTGTTCGCTCTTCTTTCAAACCACCCGTTCTATTGGCTGCTGTATTTAACATTCAGCAAAAAAGAGCTTGCGTCCCTCTTCGAAAAGTCGATTGGTATAAGAAATGCAAAAAAATATATTGTCCAGCAAGCTATTCTATTCTATTTTTTCCTGCATGGGACTCCAAGAGCGAGGAGCATTTTTTAAGCAGAGGCCAGCGGAGCACAGGTGCTTGCGTAATGCGCAAGAGACAGCAGCTATAAGTTAGAAGCTTATTATGCATGAACCATCATTAATTAGCTAAATATAAGGCTAATACTGCCTTGAAATCATTACCTGAAAGTGGTAGGCTAGGACATACTGTTACGTGAATTATTTAACAAACTATTTCAGTGTCTCTTTGCGTCTCCCAAAAGGTTGTAAGTCTTTTGGATTTAAGAAACGGACAGTGTCCCGGTCTGCATAGTCAGAGATTTATTCATTGAGAATTCTGCCATCACAATTTCAGAGTCCATCTTTTATACTCACACGTCATACAAAAATCCCTCCCCTCTTTAGGCGGGCTGTAGTTTTCCACTTTAAAACTGCTCTCCTGACCATCAGTTCACACACAAACACACACATACACACACAAACACATACATACAGTGGGAAAAAAAGTATTTAGTCAGCCACCAATTGTGCAAGTTCTCCCACTTAAAAAGATGAGAGAGGCCTGTAATTTTCATCATAGGTACACATCAACTATGACAGACAAAATGAGAAGAAAAAAATCCAGAAAATCACATTGTAGGATTTTTAATGAATTTATTTGCAAATTATGGTGGAAAATAAGTATTTGGTCACCTACAAACAAGCAAGATTTCTGGCTCTCACAGACCTGTAACTTCTTCTTTAAGAGGCTCCTCTGTCCTCCACTCGTTACCTGTATTAATGGCACCTGTTTGAACTTGTTATCAGTATAAAAGACACCTGTTCACAACCTCAAACAGTCACACTCCAAACTCCACTATGGCCAAGACACCAGAAACAAAATTGTAGACCTGCACCAGGCTGGGAAGACTGAATCTGCAATAGGTAAGCAGCTTGGTTTGAAGAAATCAACTGTGGGAGCAATTATTAGGAAATGGAAGACATACAAGACCACTGATAATCTCCCTCGATCTGGGGCTCCATGCAAGATCTCACCCTGTGGGGTCAAAATGATCACAAGAACGGTGAGCAAAAATCCCAAAACCACATGGGGGGACCTAGTGAATGACCTGCAGAGAGCTGGGACCAAAGTAACAAAGCCTACCATCAGTAACACACTACGCCGCCAGGGACTCAAATCCTGCAGTGCAAGACGTGTCCCCCTGCTTAAGCCAGTACATGTCCAGGCCCGTCTGAAGTTTGCTAGAGTGCATTTGGATGTTCCAGAAGAGGATTGGGAGAATGTCATATGGTCAGATGAAACCAAAATAGAACTTTTTGGTAAAAACTCAACTCGTCGTGTTTGGAGGACAAAGAATGCTGAGTTGCTTCCAAAGAACACGATACCTACTGTGAAGCATGGGGGTGGAAACATCATGCTTTGGGGCTGTTTTTCTGCAAAGAGACCAGGACGACTGATCCATGTAAAGGAAAGAATGAATGGGGCCATGTATCGTGAGATTTTGAGTGAAAACCTCCTTCCATCAGCAAGGGCATTGAAGATGAAACGTGGCTGGGTCTTTCAGCATGACAATGATCCCAAACACACCGCCCGGGCAACGAAGGAGTGGCTTCGTAAGAAGCATTTCAAGGTCCTGGAGTGGCCTAGCCAGTCTCCAGATCTCAACCCCATAGAAAATCTTTGGAGGGAGTTGAAAGTCCGTGTTGCCCAGCAACAGCCCCAAAACATCACTGCTCTAGAGGAGATCTGCATGGAGGAATGGGCCAAAATACCAGCAACAGTGTGTGAAAACCTTGTGAAGACTTACAGAAAACGTTTGACCTGTGTCATTGCCAACAAAGGGTATATAACAAAGTATTGAGAAACTTTTGTTATTGACCAAATACTTATTTTCCACCATTATTTGCAAATAAATTCATAAAAAATCCTACAATGTGATTCTCTGGGAAAAAAATTCTCATTTTGTCTGTCATAGTTGACGTGTACCTATGATGAAAATTACAGGCCTCTCTCATCTTTTTAAGTGGGAGAACTTGCACAATTGGTGGCTGACTAAATACTTTTTTCCCCCACTGTATACACACACACACACACACACACACACACATGCATTCCTTAGTTATCGCTGTCCTCATACTCCTTAAAAAGCCTAA
Organism: Coregonus clupeaformis; assembly: GCF_020615455.1. NCBI lineage: Eukaryota > Metazoa > Chordata > Actinopteri > Salmoniformes > Salmonidae > Coregonus > Coregonus clupeaformis. Next base: position 53,872,708 of record NC_059207.1, read on the forward strand.
CCGTTTCTCTCCTCCCTAAATTGGGAGGCCTCTTTATCTTGGTTTCTCAGTTGTCTGTAGACAGTTCTCCTTGTCCTTGTTGTCTGGTCTTAACTCTTACTCGCATTGCTAAATAGTAGCTCAATGTCATAGTCTTTACTGGTCCTACACTCACACATTCTAACACATTTCACACAGTTTCAGGGTGTAATAATTAGTCATTAATAATTATTCTATCAATCCACCCTTTGACTAAATATTACACACATACCTACAAAATATATGTTGTTATAGAATTGAATCACACACATTGAAGCATATAAGCTGATTTGCATATAAAAACATTAAAGCCTGCAACATCGGTTAACTAGTACATCACACTTAAAACAAGACTTTAATACACAAAATATCATTACAATAACTTTTAAACTAGAGATTTATAGATCTGAATCGTCGTCGTCCTCCACCAAGCCTGGTGGGTCATATTCTTCATTCCTTAGGTCGGAGTCCGGGATTGGGCCGTATCTCACCATCTGTTGGGAAACTGCATCCTCCAACGCCTTGCTCACCAACCCTCGGACACAGGGAATAAGACAACATCCACAAAGAACAAGCATACCCATAGACGCGATTGCCGCACCTAAAATAGTTACAACAATAGTTTTCCATTTACCAAACATGTTATCAAACCAACCAGTCATTGATGTATTCACCCCCCAGTTCTCAGCCCATTCTTTACTTAATGCAGTGAGACCTGCCAGTGCTCTAGTTATTGTACCATCTGGGGCTGTTTTGTTGGGGATAAACATACAACAATGACCTCCCACCATCTTGTAAATCCGCCCTTCTCTGCTAAAAGCATTTCGAGAACCAAACTATTCTGCAGGTCATGAGTGAGGTGGCGGATAGTTGGCCTGAGATTCTCTTCAATGCATCCCTTGTCTAATTAACAAACCTTTGTAGATGTAATTAATCCAGTCAACATTTTTATCAATTGTAACCCACCAGAAAAACGTTGTTGTAAACCCTTCTCCAATTTGATCTGTGATTCGCATTACTTTGGTGTCTATAACATTGATAATCTCTGGGGTTCATGGTGAATTGTGGTGCCTTAGTATTATCCTTTTTAACAGTGGTTATTTTAATATCAGAACAATTAGGTGAGGTTTGGTTTGATCCCAAATCTATCACACAAGAGAACATGGTCTGAGGCATAGGTGCAGTTACAAGGGTTGGCCTACCTGTTGAACAGGCAAAACAATTAGTTTGACCCAATGCCCTAGCTGTGTAATTCATCCACCTTACCCAGAAGTTCTCATTTGAAATTCCTTCTACTTCTCCTTGGTTCATTTCCTGCAAGAGGAAATCTTCTACCCTTGGTGGTTTAGTGCTATTTAGGATTCCTTCTGAGGGCCTTCGAAGGGGTTTTAGACTATTTGTTGATACCTCTGGTGATAACATTGGATCTACCTGCTGATCTGTCTCGGAGGTGGAAGATTAATTTCTCTCCTGAAAAATGAACCTCAAACATATTTCTGCCCCGAAATCATCAACACAGGCCTAATAGTTCCTTGCTATGTCATCTTGCATAATTGACTTTACCGTTATCACCAGTTCCGTTTTTACATTTATCATGGGTTTGTTTAATTCCCCATCGGTGTACTGCGTCCATTCCATTCTCATAGTATGTTCCCCAGGTATGTTTAAACACCCTTGCCCAAGGACATGAGCGTTCCCCAGTGCAAATGTATTTACCATACCTTCTAGGACCTAGCTTTCTTGTACATACCCCCTTCTTACCAAAGCCCCCAAAACCTCCTATATCTTCATGGGAGAAGTTGAATGGTATCTTGAATCCCCCATCTTGTCCTAAACTAACTTTAACTATTAAAATAATCATTCCCCCAATAGTCTTTCTTGGTTTCAGTATTTCTACGAGATCGAATCAGTGCATCATTTCCTTGTTTAGGTTGACCTGGATTAATCCATAATATGGTTAACATGATGATGCAGCTCAGAGTCCCCCAAAATCCCCAAAACCGCCATCCCAATCCTGTCCCTGACCCACCTGCCTGGTACTTCCCCATACCCACACCTCTATAAACACCCCACAGTGATGAAAGGTCGGGGATGGGTTTCTTCATTAACAGAGTTTACCCCCGAACCCTAGTGGTTCAGTTATTCTCTTTAACTCTGTGTGTGTTCAACGGTGTTGGCATGTGGGCCTACCTTTTTGCAGTGGGTAACGTGGACCCAAGTGGCTCTCTCAGCTATTCTTATAGCGAAGGCAGTTACCAATAGGACTTGGTATGGTCCCTCCCAGCGTGACTGCTTTCAATCCTTTTTCCTCAACGATTGGATCCACACCCAGTCTCCAGGTTATATACTATGAATCACCTTCTCCTTTAATTCTCCTGTAGGACACAAATTCTTAGACATACGGGTATGGTTAACAAACAATTTTCTAATGTGTTCTGCTAGTGTATTCTCTAGTTCTATGTCTGCCTGTTCTGGTCCTGCCAACTGTGGCATTCTGTAAGTCTTCCAAACACTTTCTCAAAGGGGGATAACCCATCTTTTTCTGGGGTTACTCTAAATTTCTTCCCTTCACTCTGTGATAACTCTATAAAATCAATTTCCAATTGCTGGAAGGGGTACTTAGCCGGAGGATACTCACCCTGAGGTGCCCTTTGTCTGCCCTGGTGATTATTTTGAGCACAGATAACACATCTTGAACTATATATATATATATTCTTTTATTTTTATTTTTTATAATTAGTCATCCCATATGCAACAAAATGTTGTCTAATCTGCTCTACCATCCATCCCTCCCGTTGACTCATGGCTCTGCCCGTGTGTCAATATTGCAGCATATCTAAACAGTAATTTCGGGAGAATTGGTAAACTGTCTTTGACCCATATTCCTTCCTTATTTACTGCGCCTTGCTTCACCCATCTGTGAACTTCCTTAATTGGGGTCCTACTGTAGCTCTCTATAAGTAGTTTCGGTAGACTCTGTCTTCCTCTTTTGACAGCTGACTGGAACCAGAGAAGTGTTTCGACCCTGCTGACAACATTTTGATAATACCTCAACTTACTTCTATCCCGTAAAAGTAATCCAAGATTAGTACAATTGACTAGCAACAGGTATCCCTCATTCAGGGAAAGCTCTCTCTTCTGTTATTTTATGGTTCGAATCATATATATTATTACCAAATTATAAATTTCTTCACACTTTTCACAGTACTATAAATTACCCTCAACTTGGTAAAATAAACCATCTTAAAGTCCTCCTCTCATGCCTGTCAAAACAGAGTTCAGAGGCCATTGAAATCATTCAACGAACTGTTCCATCCCATAGTATACTAAACATTACCATCATCCTAAATATTTCATAAATGTTACTTATCCCAAGTGTTCATTAAGTCCTCATGACATTTATTCTCATAAGAAATCATGTATACCATAAACTCAGTAAAAACCGAAAAACTCCATAAAATTCACTGTGTGTGCTCCTTCAAAATAACAACCCTTTATAAACATCATACTAGGTGTGTTGTTTTTTATTTGAAAAACACAATTGAAAAACAACAACCAAAAATAACCAGGCCCCACTTAATTTGGTAGCTCACTTTTACGACCTAAATACTGCCTAACTCCACTAAACTTCTCCCCCTATCCCTGGGCAACATTCCAATGAGATAAGCAAATCTCTTTCTCCTGGAAGAGAAATTATTCATTTTGTTAACCTTCAATTACCATTAGTAATCTAAAGATGGTAAGTACACACAAAACATGATACAGATATCCCCAGTCCTAACTCATCAATAATCGTTTGTATCAATCTAATTCCTCATAACTAATCCATAAAACCACTCAAAATTCCTTGAGTATACAATCATTATGTTTAATTGATTACCATTCAGATCATATCCTCTTTAAATCTCACAATGATTATTGAACCCCTAAATCTGCTCCATGTGATCCCATATCAAATGATCCATTATCGTTTATTTGATCAACACCTTAGGAAAATCTGTTTCCCCTTCTATTGTTCTTGTCGCCCCTGTAAATGTCATATTTCATTCATTAGCCAATACAATCACATACTCCGTGTAAGTAAGACATTATATTTTATCCCAGGCATCCCCTTAACATAATGCTATAGGAGACTTCCATCAATCCCGGAAGACACTATATAATACCACGTTTCATTAAGTTCACTACACCTTCTAATATAAACCTATAACCCCTTTCTATTAATCTAATGATTTAAACCTGTTGCATTAATTTATTAAAATATAAACCTATTGTTTAATAAATCCACTGTTTGCATTGAACACATCTCTCAGTCTCTATAGGTATTGACTAATAGTCTCACTGTCTCCCTGCTTACACTCGTGGACTTTGGAGAAGTCGGCATGTCTGTGACAATATTCTCTCAGATTATCACAGAGTTGTGCCAATTTATCTCCATAAGCCCCTCCTGCTGCCCACTCTAGAACCGGCGCATTCCCATCTCCGGGAACCCAGTTTCCTCTCACTGCCGCCCAGTCATTTAACACTATCTGTCTGACTGCCCTCTCTAGTTCCCCTGTATTCAGCTTAAAGCTTGCGGTCAGCCCTTCCATATCTCTTCTGAACTGGTGTAACCCCGTCTTAGGGTGGGGTATTCCTTCCACTGCTCTCACTACATCTCTCTGCTTCGTTTACTAAATCCTGGCATTTGTAAATTCTATCCACACACCACCAAATAACATATTTGCATACACATAACTAGAAAGCGTGAATTTAATGCCATTCTTGCTTAAACAATGCAATTCAACATTTCTCATCACCCAATTTCTATTACTTTTTTTTTCACACAGGAAACCCTGTACATTTACATTTACATTTTAGTCATTTAGCAGACGCTCTTATCCAGAGCGACTTACAGGAGCAATTAGGGTTAAGTGCCTTGCTCAAGGGCACATTTACGTCATTTAGCAGACGCTCTTAAACAGAGCGACTCACAAATTGGTGCATTCACCCTATAGGCAGTGGGATAACCACTTTACAATTTTGGGGGGGGGGGGGTACAATCTCTATTCTCTATTGCTGACTTTCCATCTAACATTACTTTTCAACATTTCTCAAATCTAATTACCTCTGTTCAACTAAAATTATAGCCACCTCTTATGAAACCCCCAATCTGTAATTGTTTAGAATACAGCAGATATAGGTAACTGTCCTTTCTAAGTAGGCTACAAATAACACCAAACACATGCCGTAGTTGACCAGCATATATTGAATTTATCTCCGTAGTATTAATATCCAATGTAGTGATTGACGTTCCTTAATGGAAACCCTAAATTGGCTTTGTAAAACATTATATGAATTATGTCTCACCCATGACGTATGTCTACGTTTGGGTGAGCAAGTTAATATATAATTATTATTCCAATTATTATTTTATGAAGTCTCTAGCCTCTCATTCAACACAAATCCCCATCATCAAATATACTCCCAGCAGAACTGAAAAAAAAAAAAAAGACTGATTTCCAGGACACTGCCCCTTTGTTTCTGGCCTCACTATCTCCCCGAGAGTTGGCACTCCCTTAAGGTCTCTCTTACTCCTCTTTTTCTCTCCCAATCTGCTCTTGGTAAACTGCATACTTTTTAAACCTCAATCAGTGTTGCTGTGCCATTCTCCACCCTATCAAAGTATTTTTAACCACTGCCCTCTAACATCTAAGGTTGCTGGGGCCCCTTCATCCCCTGCCAATAGATTAGGTAAGGCTATCAGTGGGTACTGGCCCCCTCCTACTCTCTCATCTCCTGACTCATACGGACTCCCTCCTGAGCTTAGCTCTGAATCCTCCTGTTCCTCTCTTTTCTGTTTCTTTAGATCATTACCACAATTTACATGCATTTGTTTAATCATGGACTCTAGTTTAATTACTCTCTTTTCTGTTTAATTTAGATCATTACCACAATTTACATGCATTTGTTTAATCATGGATTCCAGTTTAATTACATCGTCGCCCAGTAAAGCCATTTTCTTTTTTTTCTTTTTTCCAATTAGGTCCATAATACACATTTCGTTTGTCTCCAATTTCCATGTATTTCTCGTCCCCAGTAAATTCTGGGACCTCTTGTGAGGATTTGCCTCCCATGGCTGGTACTGTTAAAAATCCCTTAGCCACCTCTTCTATATAACAAGTTATTCAAAACAGTTTCATACAACAATTGGAATCACCCCTTCCTGTATATGTAGTCTTGACTAGTCCCCCAGAATTATCTCATACCGTTACGGAGGAATTTATCCCCTCAAATGTAATGTTGACAATTCCGTCAGTCTCATACAACAGAAATGGGTTCTCCCTCTCCTAGTGATCTTAACCGTCCAAATTTACTCAATTATATTAACCCTCTCTTCACTTCACACCCCTCCCTGTATTTCTTTATCCCTGATTATTTGTTGAACATTACTGTTCTATAATCTACTACAGGTTCTCTGAATGCAGGGTAGTTTCTTTTGGTAATGGCCTATTACCATGAATCGTTACGGACCCACCCTATGCAATCCCAGACTGCGCCAATTAATGAATAAAGACTACTGACCTTATCCTTGCAGCCGAGATTCAATGTAGGTTTGGATTCCGTCACCGTCTCTGTCATTAATCAGGTGTCCTCTGGCCTGTCTTAACCCTTAATGTCAAAGGGCAGGACTTTCTATTTACGAATGTATCATTCGCCCGTCAACGGTTTTCAGAGTTACCTGGAATGACAGAGGCAGGTATTGGATTCCGGCTCAGAAGGACCAAGCTGTTACGTAAATTATTTAACAAACTATTTCAGTGTCTCTGTGCGTCTCCCAAAAGGTTGTAAGTCTTTTGGATTTAAGAAACGGACAGAGTCCCGGTCTGCATAGTCAGAGATTTATTCATTGAGAATTCTGCCATCACAATTTCAGAGTCCATCTTTTATACTCACACGTCATACAAAAATCCCTCCCCTCTTTAGGCGGGCTGTAGTTTTCCACTTTAAAACTGCTCTCCTGACCATCAATACACACACACACACACACACACACATGCATGCATACACACACACATACATACACACACATGCATGCATTCCTTAGTTATCGCTGTCCTCATACTCCTTAAAAAGCCTAACCGTTTCTCTCCTCCCTAAATTGGGAGGCCTCTATCTTGGTTTCTCAGTTGTCTGTAGACAGTTCTCCTTGTCCTTTGTTGTCTGGTCTAACTCTTACTCCCATTGCTAAATAGTAGCTCAATGTCATAGTCTTTACTGGTCCTACACTCTCACATTCTAACACATTTCACACAGTTTCAGGGTGTAATAATTAGTTATTAATAATTATTCTATCACATACATACTGTATATCGATCTAGAACAGGATTATCTATTTTGGATGCAATTTGAATGGAGTTGATGGAGAGAGAAAGACAGAAAGTGCACTGATTTTAAAGGAACAATATTCGAGTGATAGGCTGTTTTAAAACTCTGTAGCTGCAATTATATATATTTTTTAAATCTTTACAATAAAAAGAATAAGGTGACCCCAGTTAGCCAGATGGAGCTGGGTGAATTAGACGCGCATTCTGTCTTTATATTACTGTAGCATAGTCTATGCTGCAGCAAATGTAGGCCTACCTGTCACAAAAAAAAAGGTAACCATGATGAGATGATAGGTCTACATGCATTGTGAACTGTGCTCCATACTGAGATGGGCTGTCTGTCCCCACCCTAAGCGTTGATTCATCATGAAGAGGCCATAGAGAAGCCAGATTTAGACATTGCATGTAATTTAACAGTTCCATTTCACGCCATGCTGTTCATATAAATAATTTATTATAATTTACTGGTTTCTTGCAGTTATTTATCCTGCGAAAAGGGAGCGGTTTTGGCCTGAAAATCTCGATAACCATGTTCCCGCCATTCAACCCTATTATAGTGGCGACACATATTACCAGTAAGGCTGTCGGGACACTGGGATTTTCTGTCCAAGAATTTTGAATGGAGCCAATGCTTTTTCAATGGGTGTCAGGATATACAGATATCCAGAAAAAGTCAATGGATGGCTACAGTATATTTGAATTGGGACTAGTAAACTGCAATGCACTTGAACCATTTAGCAGACACTTTTATCTAAAGCGACTTACAGTAGAGTGCATGCATACTTCTCAGGAGTTCACTGCAACTTTATTATTATTATTATTCCTATTACTTCCAGGTAAGTCTCCTGTAGCGTCAGATGGGGCTGAGAAGAAGGATGAAGAGACTGACTATACACCAGACCCCACGGCCACACCCACAACTGTCAAAGCCCTGATCCGTGGTGACAGAGGAGGATCGTCTGTGGTCAAGTACAAGATCACCGCCACTACAGGGTACGTTTGAACTCTCACTGTATGACCTCTGGCCTCACTGTCTCGTTTGACGTTGTCCTGATTGACCTCTATGATCCTGTCAGCCATTTTAAAGGTTAAAACTTGTTTTGATGTACAGCCAATTTAACCTAAGCACAGACTTGTATCTGTATCTCTGGCCTTTCTGGGCCCTGCCTGGAGTTTACATACACCGACTAGGGCTTCATTTTATGCCACATATTTGTGCCCAGCCACTACATACAGTACATACAACAAGTAGTCAGGTTGGTGCATGTCCCGTATTCAAATCCATCACGATGTCTTTGTCCGAGTTGGCATCCTATTCCCTATATAGTGCACTACTTTTGACCAGAGTTGCTATTTCAAATCATATTATTATTATTATTATTATAAATCATCACCATCTGTATGTACTGTAACCTGTTCTCTCTGATTTTTCCCACCCGCAGTGGCTTCAGGAGCCAGCAGAGGGAGCTGGCGGTGGCCCGCGTGGTCGACGGACAGGAGCTGAGGTTCTTCACCCCCGTCAGGCGCTCTGTGAGGATCGAGAGGTCTGCGCTCCGCTACCCCGCCTCCCTCCAGGAGCACGACCTCTGTGTTGCCTCCTTCAATGACCTGATGGCCCAGGAGGAGGAGCGGGAAGGAGAGAGGGAGGGAGACGGAGAGGATGATGGCAGCTCCGGGCCCACCCCGAATGGCCATCTGTACGTGTACAGAGAGAACGAGGCACTGAGAGACAAAGTCAATATCCAGCTGGTCTACGCTGAAGAAGACGACTAAGGGCTATATCCTAATACTCTGATGTGGCTTCCTCTCCTGGTTTCCTCTTAGCCTATCAATCCTGATCTAATAGTACAGGAATAGGTGAAAGGGTGGTGGTGGATGATGCCCATTCACCCTCTAGGAATGTAGCTTTCAACTGTCCAGTTGCTTGCCTTCAGTGCAGGGTCACAGTGTTGTGTTTGAGGCCACCTAAAGCGAGACTGATTCAAGACCGAGACCAGATCAATGCGAGTCCAATTCAAGACCACGATTGTAATTGTGTCAAATCGCCACCATAATAAGAGTTCAAAATGTTCAATATTTCAGAAGACCAGGGGTTCGTAAACGTTTTCAGCCTTGGACCCAAATGAGAAATTCATTGTTTTCCTGGGACCCAAGCTCTTGAAAACATGCCCCCTTTTGGGGGTCCTAAGCGAGATTTGGTTTGGGGGCCCCCTCTTGACTGCTGAGAGAAATTGAAGTTTTAAACTTAATTTCCTGCAATTCTACAAATTTTGCAAATGAGGAGAGAAAATGCTCCAGTTTTACAGCAAATGTTTTTACAAGTCTAGACATTTTGCCATGGGGCTGAGAAAATGTTAAAATTTTATAACGAATTTCATGCAATTCTACTCATTTTGCCATGGGACAGAGATAAGAAAATCGACATTTTAAAGCAAATTTCTGCAATTCTACCCATTTTGCCATTGGGTGGAGAGAAATCTTTGCCGTTTTAAAGCTAATTTCTTATGCCATGACTGAGTTACAAATTATTTTTTTAACATACTTTAAGATTTTTTATAATTTTTTTTTATAAATACATTTTACCTTTATTTAACTAGGCAAGTCAGTTAAGAACAAATTCTTATTTACAATGACGGCCTACACTGGCCAAACCCGGACGACGCTGGGCCAATTGTGCGCCCTATGGGACTCCCAATCACGGCCGGTTGTGATACAGCCTGGAATCGAACCAGGGGGTCTGTAGTGACTCCTCAAGCACCGAGATGCAGTGCCTTAGACCGCTGCGCCACTCGGGAGCTGCTTTAGACATGAATGGTGGAAAAAATGCATGTAGAGGGCAAATAAAGAGCCACTACAATGATCCCTAACCCAAATGGGTCTATAATAGATAAAGACAAAATGTTGAGGATATTTTCCAAGGAAAGTAAAGGACCCTAATGTTACGAGTAAAGTAGGAAGGCCAGGTTTCAATAAGATATTGTGTCATGAAATGAGTGTGGATATTTGGCCAAGCAAAGCGGTTTTACGACTGATTGAATGGGAGCTGATAATTAAGGTTTTTACTCCACTGGTCTCCAGAAGAAATGAGGAGTCCTCATTGTCCGAGACCGAGTCAAGGCCGAGTAAAAATGTACACGACCAAGACACACAATATGTGGTTTTGAGACAGAGATTGGTCTCTAGGACTAAAACACTGCAGGGTCGTATTCATCAGTAGCAGTGGATGGGTAAAATCACTGGGGAAGCCAGAAAAAAAAGTCATATTACAACCTATGTGTTGTTATAATTGCGTGTGTATGTATGTGTGTGTGTATATATATATATATATATATATATACACACACACACAGTGCATTCGGAAAGTATTCAGACCCCTTGACTTGACTTTTTCACATTTTGTTATGATAGTCTTATTCTAAAATGGGTTAAATTGATTTTTCCCCTCATCAATCTATACACAATACCCCATAATGACAAAGCAAAAACAGGTTTTTGAATTTTTTTGCAAATGTATACAAAAAATAAACTGAAATATTATATTTACATTAGTATTCAGACCCTTTACTCAGTACTTTTTTAAGCACCTTTGGCAGTGATTACAGCCTTGAGTCTTCTTGGGTATGATGCTACAAGCTTGGCACACCTGTATTTGGGGAGTTTCTCCCATTCTTCTCGGCAGATCCTCTCAAGCTCTGTCAGGTTGGATGGGGAGCGTCGCTGCACAACTATTTTCAGGTCTCTCCAGAGATGTGTGATCGGGTTCAAGTCCGGGCTCTGGCTGGGTCACTCATGGACATTGAGAGACTTGTCCCGAAGCCACTCCTGCGTTGTCTTGGCTGTGTGCTTAGGGTCGTTGTCCTGTTGGAAGGTGAACCTTTGCCCGAGTCTGAGGTTCTGAGTTCTCTGGAGCAGGTTTTCATTAAGGATCTATCTGTACTTTGCTCCGTTCATCTTTCCCTCGATGCTGACTAGTCTCCCAGTCCCTGCCGCTGAAAAACATCCCCACAGCATGATGCTGCCACCACCATGCTTCACCATAGAGATGGTGCCAGGTTTCCTCCATATGTGACGCTTGGCATTCAGGCCAAAGAGTTCCAGCTTGGTTTCATGGTCTGACAGTCCTTTAGGTGCCTTTTGGCAAACTCCAAGCAGGCTGTCATGTGCCTTTTACTGAGGAGTGGCTTCTGTCTGGCTACTCTACCATAAAGGCCTGATTGGTGGAGTCCTGCAGAGATGGTTGTCCTTCTGGAAGGTTCTCCCATCTCCACAGAGGAACTCTGGAGCTCTGTCAGCATGACCATCGGGTTCATGGTCACCTCCCTGACCAAGGCCCTTTTCCCCCGATTGCTCAGTTTGGCCGGGCGGCTAGCTATAGGAAGAGTCTTTGTGGTTCCAAACTTCCATTTCAGAATGATGGAGGCCACTGTGTTCTTGGGGACCTTCAATGCTGCAAAAAATGGTACCTTACCTAGATCTGTGCCTCGACACAATCCTGTCTCGGAGCTCTAGGGACAATTCCTTCGACCTCATGGCTTGGTTTTTGCTCTGACATGCACTGTCAACTGTTGGACCTTATATAGACAGGTGTGTGCCTTTCCAAATCATGTCCAATCAATTGATTTTACCACAGGTGGACTCCAATCAAGTTGTAGAAACATCTCAAGGATGATCAATGGAAACAGGATGCACCTGAGCTCAATTTTTCATAGCAAAGGGTATAAATATTAATGTAAGGTATTTCAGTTTTTTTTTTTTATACATTTGCAAACGTTTCTAAAATCCAGTTCTCTTTGTCATTATGGGGTATTGTGTGTAGATCGATGAGGAGTTCAAGGGTTCTGAATACTTTCCGAATGCACTGTAGGCCTAAATGCCGAGACAAGAAGAATAATAAATTCAACCACACCTTTGTTTTATCACAAAACCGGATATCAACCTCTGTCCGGTTTAGTCCACAAAGCATATTGCATGTAAAAGAAAGTTACATGACCTACAGCATGGTCTAGCAAGTTAATGTTTCCGGATTTTTCGGACCACTAAACAACTTGATTTAGAACCACAGTCGCAAAGAAACAGGAGCTGCCTCCACTATTCCAGCACCCTTTCAACTTCAACATTTCAACATCCCCAAATCACCTCTGCTTAGTCTAATACAGTAACAATTAAAAGATATAAAAAACAATTTAGGCCAATGAACGTAAGCTAAATATGATGTGGCTGTCCATGGTTCTGATTTCTGTGTGTGTGTAAGTGTGTGCGCGTTCCTGCAAGTAGAAAAACATGATGACTCACCCTACTTGTAGAGAATTGCCAATGCCATCCTCTTTCATGTTGACGAAACGGTCTATCACTGTCATACAGTACACACTTAAATTTTTTGTTGTCCTAGGCTACCTGGCTAAAATGCTTGCTCGCTAGCCTAACTTCCATTCATGGGCAACGTTAGCTAGTTAACATTAGCCTTCTACAGTGCCTTGCAAAAGTATTCATCCCCCTTGGCGTTTTTCCAATTTTGTTGCATTACAACCTGTAATTTAAATGGATTTTTATTTGGATTTCATGTAATGGACATACACACAATAGTCCAAATTGGTGAAGTGAAATGAAAAAAATAACTTGTTCAAAAAAATTCAAAAAAATACATACTGGAAAAGTGGTGCGTGCATATGTATTCACCCCCTTTGCTATGAAGCCCCTAAATAAGATCTGGTGCAACCAATTACCTTCAGAAGTTTAGTTTATTTAGTTAAATGAAGTCCACCTGTGTGCAATCTAAGTGTCACATGATCTCAGTGTATATATACACCTGTTCTGAAAGGCCCCAGAGTCTGCAACACCACTAAGCAAGGGGCACCACCAAGCAAGCGGCACCATGAAGACCAAGGAGCTCTCCAAACAGATCAGGGACAATGTTGTGGAGAAGTACAGATCAGGGTTGGGTTATAAAAAAATATCCGAAACTTTGAACATCCCACGGAGCACCATTAAATCCATTATTTAAAAAATGGAAAGAATATGGCACCACAACAAACCTGCCAAGAGAGGGCCGCCCACCAAAACTCACGGACCAGGCAAAGAAGGCATTAATCAGAGAGGCAACAGAGACCAACGATAACCCTGAAGGAGCTGCAAAGCTCCACAGCGGAGATTGGAGTATCTGTCCATAGGACCACTTTAAGCCGTACACTCCACAGAGCTGGGCTTTATGGAAGAGTGGCCAGAAAAAAAGCCATTGCTTAAAGAACAAAATAAGCAAACACGTTTGGTGTTCGCCAAAAGGCATGTGGGAGACTCCCCAAACATATGGAAGAAAGTAATCTGGTCAGATGAGACTAAAATTGAGCTTTTTGGCAATCAAGGAAAACGCTATATCTGGCGCAAACCCAACACCTCTCATCACCCCGAGAACACCATCCCCACAGTTAAGCATGGTGGTGGCAGCATCATGCTGTGGGGATGTTTTTCATCGGCAGGGACTGGGAAACTGGTCAGAATTGAAGGAATGATGGATGGCGCTAAATACAGGGAAATTCTTGAGGGAAACCTGTTTCAGTCTTCCAGAGATTTGAGACTGGGACGGAGGTTCACCTTCCAGCAGGACAATGACCCTAAGCATACTGCTAAAGCAACACTTGAGTGATTTAAGGGGAAACATTGAAATGTCTTGGAATGGCCTAGTCAAAGCCCAGACCTCAATCCAATTGAGAATCTGTGGTATGAATCTGTGGTATGAAGATTGCTGTACACCAGCGGAACCCATCCAACTTGAAGGAGCTGGAGCAGTTTTGCCTTGAAGAATGGGCAAAACTCCCAGTGGCTAAATGTGCCAAGCTTATAGAGACATACCCCAAGAGACTTGCAGCTGTAATTGCTGCAAAAGGTGGCTCTACAAAGTAATGACTTTGGGGGGGTGAATAGTTATGCACGCTCAAGTTCTGTTTTTTTGTCTTATTTCTTGTTTGTTTCACCCAAAAAATTATTTTGCATCTTCAAAGTGGTAGGCATGTTGTGTAAATCAAATTATACAACCCCCCCCCCCAAAAAAAAAAATATATATATATATTTTAATTCCAGGTAGTAAGGCAACAAAATAGGAAAAATGCCTAGGGGGGTGAATAATTTCGCAAGCCACTGTACATCTAGCTACATATTGAACTTCCATCCTCTCAGACCAGGGGCACAACAATGTATGAATGAATGGTTGGATCAGAATCGCCATTATGGATAATTAAGTAAAACCAAGTCCAAATCCCTATCTCCATCCATGGCTAATTTAGGAAACTTTAGCTAGCTAGCCAGCCACCGGAGGACAACGAGATGCAACAATTCAAGTTGTTTCTGTCAATGACCTACAGTGGGGGAAAAAAGTATTTAGTCAGCCACCAATTGTGCAAGTTCTCCCACTTAAAAAGATGAGAGAGGCCTGTAATTTTCATCATAGGTACACGTCAACTATGACAGACAAAATGAGAAAAAATCTTTCCAGAAAATCACATTGTAGGATTTTTAATGAATTTATTTGCAAATGATGGTGGAAAATAAGTATTTGGTCAATAACAAAAGTTTCTCAATACTTTGTTATATACCCTTTGTTGGCAATGACACAGGTCAAACGTTTTCTGTAAGTCTTTACAAGGTTTTCACACACTGTTGCTGGTATTTTGGCCCATTCCTCCATGCAGATCTCCTCTAGCGCAGTGATGTTTTGGGGCTGTCGCTGGGCAACACGGACTTTCAACTCCCTCCAAAGATTTTCTATGGGGTTGAGATCTGGACACTGGCTAGGCCACTGAAATGCTTCTTACGAAGCCACTCCTTCGTTGCCCGGGCGGTGTTAGGGATCATTGTCATGCTGAAAGACCCAGCCACGTTTCATCTTCAATGCCCTTGCTGATGGAAGGAGGTTTTCACTCAAAATCTCACGATACATGGCCCCATTCATTCTTTCCTTTTACACGGATCAGTCGTCCTGGTCCCTTTGCAGAAAAACAGCCCCAAAGCATGATGTTTCCACCCCCATGCTTCACAGTAGGTATGGTGTTCTTTGGATGCAACTCAGCATTCTTTGTCCTCCAAACACGACGAGTTGAGTTTTTACCAAAAAGTTCTATTTTGGTTTCATCTGACCATATGACATTCTCCCAATCCTCTTCTGGATCATCCAAATGCACTCTAGCAAACTTCAGACGGGCCTGGACATGTACTGGCTTAAGCAGGGGGACACGTCTGGCACTGCATGAATTGAGTCCCTGGCGGCGTAGTGTGTTAGTGATGGTAGGCTTTGTTACTTTGGTCCCAGCTCTCTGCAGGTCATTCACTAGGTCCCCCCGTGTGGTTCTGGGATTTTTGCTCACCGTTCTTGTGATCATTTTGACCCCACAGGGTGAGATCTTGCGTGGAGCCCCAGATTGAGGGAGATTATCAGTGGTCTTGTATGTCTTCCATTTCCTAATAATTGCTCCCACAGTTGATTTCTTCAAACCAAGCTGCTTACCTATTGCAGATTCAGTCTTCCCAGCCTGGTACAGGTCTACAATTTTGTTTCTGGTGTCCTTTGACAGCTCTTTGGTCTTGGCCATAGTGGAGTTTGGAGTGTGACTGTTTGAGGTTGTGGACAGGTGTCTTTTATACTGATAACAAGTTCAAACAGGTGCCATTAATACAGGTAACGAGTGGAGGACAGAGGAGCCTCTTAAAGAAGAAGTTACAGGTCTGTGAGAGCCAGAAATCTTGCTTGTTTGTAGGTGACCAAATACTTATTTTCCACCATAATTTGCAAATAAATTCATAAAAAATCCTACAATGTGATTTTCTGGGAAAAAAATTCTAAATTTGTCTGTCATAGTTGACGTGTACCTATGATGAAAATTACAGGCCTCTCTCATCTTTTTAAGTGGGAGAACTTGCACAATTGGTGGCTGACTAAATACTTTTTTTCCCCACTGTATGCTCTCAATGCGATTTGATAGGAGTGACGCCACAATGCAAGCTGGCTTCCCTTGACACTTTTTCTTTGGTTCGCCAGGACCATTCACAGTTGCGCTCGCTCAGTTTAGCTCAACGCTGATTGGCAAATTTGTTATAAAAAACAATATCAAGGGAGGCCAAATGCTCGCTGGCTTCCCTTGCATTCCATTCAATGCTACTAGCCACAACAATGTCATACTCGTTTTGAGCAGACAGCATCCGAAAGATGGCCTACACATAGAGAGACAGAGGGGCTGTTTCACTCGCTCGGATGCTTTCTCCGTTGAGATACATTCAGCCTCTTGCGAATTGAAGGAAAATTATGAAACACAGAGAGACAAAATATAAATATTGTAATTTTTTTCTTGGTCAATGTTTTTGGGAAGCCTGGCTTCCCTTGGCATTCATGAATACACGCCACTGGTATTCATTAGTACACACCGTAGCAAAACGAAAACGGGAGTTTTTCTGTCAGTGCCTCCCTGTTTCGGACTGTTTCCTTACGCTTGTTTTCTAGTGAATACAAGCCAGATGAAGGAGAGGATGCGAGGAGATGATGCCACTTTAGACCATTTGAAATGTCCTGAAATCCCGGGGGGGTGGGGTTATAAATCTTGACTTTTCTGTAGGCCTACAGAATCCTGCAGGAAGAACCTGTCTATCCATTTGTCTGTCTGTGTGAATGGGGGACCACTGTCTGTCTGGAGTAAAGTTACTATTTTGTACAGTATGTAGAACAGGAGCATCCATTTACTTTTTGGGTGGAATTTTGTTTTTAATGTCAATTGTGTAAATTGCATTGGTTTTGTTGAAAATGACATAATAATAATAATAATAATAATAATAATAAACATCAGTTTATGGTATTTTAGATGCATGAATGATGTACATATGTATGTAAAATAAACCAACTTTGGTCATTTTGGAGTGTCATCAGTTTATACCTCAACGCATTTAGTCAGTCCTAACCAGGGGCTCTATTCAATCTGCATCGCGAATTCAGTTTTATAGCGTGATTGAAATTTAAAGGTAATGTTCCCGCTGTTGTGGAAAACTCGATCCAAAGATTAGGCAGAGACTCATTTATAATAGTGAATCTGTAATACATGAGCAGCTGCAAGGTAGATCCATCTGATTACAGTCAGGGATGGAGCTCAGGGAGTAAATGGTCATGCTACATGTCCCTTACAGTGAGGGAAAAAAGTACACTGCTCAAAAAAATAAAGGGAACACTTAAGGAACACAATGTAACTCCAAGTCAATCACACTTCTGTGAAATCAAACTGTCTACTTAAGAAGCAACACTGATTGACAGTAAATTGCACATGCTGTTGTGCAAATGGAATAGACAACAGGTGGAAATTATAGGCAATTAGCAAGACACCCCCAATAAAGAAATGGTTCTGCAGGTGGTGACCACAGACCACTTCTCAGTTCCTATGCTTCCTGGCTGATGTTTTGGTCACACTTGAATGCTGGCGGTGCTTTCACTCTAGTGGTAGCATGAGACGGAGTCTACAACCCACACAAGTGGCTCAGGTAGTGCAGCTCATCCAGGATGGCACATCAATGCGAGCTGTGGCAAGAAGGTTTGCTGTGTCTGTCAGCGTAGTGTCCAGAGCATGGAGGCGCTACCAGGAGACAGGCCAGTACATCAGGAGACGTGGAGGAGGCCGTAGGAGGGCAACAACCCAGCAGCAGGACCGCTACCTCCGCCTTTGTGCAAGGTGGAGCAGGAGGAGCACTGACAGAGCCCTGCAAAATGACCTCCAGCAGGCCACAAATGTGCATGTGTCTGCTCAAACGGTCAGAAACAGACTCCATGAGGGTGGTATGAGGGCCCGACGTCCACAGGTGGGGGTTGTGCTTACAGCCCAACACCGTGCAGGACGTTTGGCATTTGCCAGAGAACACCAAGATTGGCAAATTCCGCCACTGGCGTCCCCCCTGTGCTCTTCACAGATGAAAGCAGGTTCACACTGAGCACATGTGACAGACGTGACAGAGTCTGGAGACGCCGTGGAGAACGTTCTGCTGCCTGCAACATCCTCCAGCATGACCGGTTTGGCGGTGGGTCAGTCATGGTGTGGGGTGGCATTTCTTTGGGGGGCCGCACAGCCCTCCATGTGCTCGCCAGAGGTAGCCTGACTGCCATTAGGTATGGAGATGAGATCCTCAGACCCCTTGTGAGACCATATGCTGGTGCGGTTGGCCCTGGGTTCCTCCTAATGCAAGACAATGCTAGACCTCATGTGGCTGGAGTGTGTCAGCAGTTCCTGCAAGAGGAAGGTATTGATGCTATGGACTGGCCCGCCCGTTCCTCAGACCTGAATCCAATTGAGCACATCTGGGACATCATGTCTCGCTCCATCCACCAACGCCACGTTGCACCACAGACTGTCCAGGAGTTGGCGGATGCTTTAGTCCAGGTCAGCCTGTAGTGTGGTTTTCCACTTTAATTTTGAGTGTGACTCCAAATCCAGACCTCCATGGGTTGATAAATTTGATTTCCATTGATAATTTTTGTGTGATTTTGTTGTCAGCACATTCAACTATGTAAAGAAAAAAGTATATAATAATTTAATTTCATTCATTCAGATCTAGGATGTGTTATTTTAGTGTTCCCTTTATTTTTTTGAGCAGTGTATTTGATCCCCTGCTGATTTTGTACATTTGCCCACTGACAAAGACATGATCAGTCTATAATTTTAATGGTGGTTTATTTGAACAGTGAGAGACAGAATAACAACGACAAAATCCAGAAAAACACATGTCAAAAATGTTATGAATTGATTAGCATTTTAATGAGGGAAATAAGTATTTGACCTCTCTGCAAAACATTACTTAGTACTTGGTGGCAAAACCCTTGTTGGCAATCACAGAGGTCAGACGTTTCTTGTAGTTTGCCACCAGGTTTGCACACATCTCAGGAGGGATTTTGTCCCACTCCTCTTTGCAGATCTTCTCCAAGTCATTAAGGTTTCGAGGCTGACGTTTGGCAACTCGAACCTTCAGCACCCTCCACAGATTTTCTATGGGATTAAGGTCTGGAGACTGGCCCCGTCCATCGTCCCTTTGATGCGGTGAAGTTGTCCTGTCCCCTTAGCTGAAAAACACCCCCAAAGCATAATGTTTCCACCTCCATGTTTGACGGTGGGGATGGTGTTCTTGGGGCCATAGGCAGCATTCCTCCTCCTCCAAACACGGCGAGTTGAGTTGATGCCAAAGAGCTCGATTTTGGTCTCATCTGACCACAACACTTTCACCCAGTTCTCCTCTAAATCATTCAGATGTTCATTGGCAAACTTCAGAAGGGCCTGTATATGTGCTTTCTTGAGCAGGGGGACCTTGCGGGCGCTGCAGGATTTCAGTCCTTCACGGCGTAGTGTGTTACCAATTGTTTTCTTTGTGACTATGGTCCCAGCTGCCTTGAGATCATTGACAAGATCCTCCCGTGTAGTTCTGGGCTGATTCCTCACCGTTCTCATGATCATTGCAACTCCAAGAGGTGAGATCTTGCATGGAGCCCCAGGCCGAGGGAGATTGACAGTTATTTTGTGTTTCTTCCATTTGCGAATAATCGCACCAACTGTTGTCACCTTCTCACCAAGGTGCTTGGCGATGGTCTTGTAGCCCATTCCAGCCTTGTGTAGGTCTACAATCTTGTCCCTGACATCCTTGGTCTTGGCCTTGGTGGAGAGTTTGGAATCTGATTGATTGATTGCTTTTGTGGACAGGTGTCTTTTATACAGGTAACAAACTGAGATTAGGAGCACTCCCTTTAAGAGTGTGCTCCTAATCTCAGCTCGTTACCTGTATAAAAGACACCTGGGAGCCAGAAATCTTTCTGATTGAGAGGGGGTCAAATACTTATTTCCCTCATTAAAATGCTGTTGTTATTCTGTCTCTCACAGTTCAAATAAACCTACCATTAAAATTATAGACTGATCATTTCTTTGTCAGTGGGCAAACGTACAAAATCAGCAGGGGATCAAATACTTTTTTCCCTCACTGTATATAGTGGTAGGTGGTAATACAAGCATATTGTTTACACAACAGTTATTTTTATACAATAAACACTTTCAGAACACAATGGCCTTGTGTTAGGGTGCAGACATAACAGGAGTCTATGAAATGCACAACATCACAGTTCAACACAGAACAGCATAAATCTTTAAATTACAAAAGCTCACCCCAATTCTGCCACCACCACTTTAGCAGCTCACTGCATTCACCATAAATGCTCCATATGTCCGCTCAATCGGAATTTCCTTTACATTTCTATCTCGGAATCTGTAACGCTTCACCTTTACAGATTGAATAGAGCCCCAGATACTTGACCAATGTCACATGATTTCACCTCACCGTGAGCGAAGCAGAAGCTAGTCCTAACCAGACTCAGTGTGGAAACATAGAAATCAATGTCCAAGTTGGAGAGGTGGGGATACAGAAGTAGATGTGCTAATCCAAACAAAATTAATGATGGGGAGTTCTCACAAACCAACATATGTACTTTACACTGCAATGTATTGTAATGAAATAGTCAGGGAGCAGGTCTCGAACCCTCAACCTTCTGGCCCGAAGTACAGCGCGCCATCAACTGTGCCCCAAAAGCATGCTCGCGTGGCAGAGTCGATATCCGAGTTAATAAACCCGGCGTCGTTACAGTATATTCCAGATTCAGTTTCAACCTTGAATGTCATCATCCCAGAAGACATATTAATCATAGGTGTGTGCTGCTACGATTTGTATGTTGCTACAGTGACTGTAACCCAAGATGACAAACCAAGAACCCTGGGCTGCTGTTTTCATACAGGTAACTAATCCTGTCCATCCATGCCAAACTTTGACTTCAGTATGGGGTCCAGCCTTGGAAACCTCGATATGAGTTTTAAATTCTACATTATGATTATGATTTGAAATGTTACGTGCACTTCACATTACGCAATGTGGGTGGACTTTTGCATGGGAATGCTGTCGATTTCCGCGTGCGCTCTATTCTTGATATTTGGGTATGTAGACTGAGGAGTGGTCGACCGAGAAAGCGCAACAGCATTTCAGCACGGAACTTCAACAATTCAGCAACGGAGAAAGTATGTAAATTCCTCTTTCTCTAGTGTGATTGAAAAAACAAACAAATCGAACAGTCAAATTGCTTCAGGGCATGCTTTTTAAGTAAGTTTATTTTATTCGTTTTGAATGATGTGTTTTCATTCTGCAGAAAAAGGGATATTAGCAGCATGATCATTTCCCATATTGATCTATTTGGCTCATCTATAATCTCGATAAATGTTGTTATTGTGGATTGGATGCATAGTTATTTATAAATTAAGATATGTTACTGAATTCGTTATGTTTATGAAGAGTATGAAATGTAAGGCTAAAATGTCATTTTTGTATCTATTTATTCATTTTTAGATGTATTTTGTATTTTGGTCCCTATTAGTTATTTCAAAAAGTAAACATAGAAATGTCAACGTATATAACCTAAGTAAGCCTATATTTGATTTAGTTTGTCATATAAAGATTTCATGAATTTTATCCATACTTTCAAAGCTCATTTAATCATACACCAAGTAAAATACAAGTTCATAGCGAATGTCCTGGAGTGTCTTAACAAAATGAAACCTACAAATTCAGTCGGACTTCATCCAGTGTCCAGAAAAACTTATTTTCTGTCACGCCCTGGCTCTGGGGACTCTAGTATGTTGAGCCAGGGTCTGAGTTTTCATTTGTGTTCGTTCTAGTATTGTGTTTTATGAGAGATTTATTATTTTTTATAATTGATGGGATGACTAACTTAGAAAGAATGCATTCTTGACTGGGCTAATGTAGGTTGTGTCACCTGGCAAGCTGTGATTGATGTGAAGAGCTGTTTTAGGGGGTAAAATGAGATAAGGATTTGTATCTCCAAATACTAGACTATACTGGTTCTTTGTGATCTGTGAACCATCCTTGGACGTAGGAATGGGGTCTAGGGGAGCTGGCTCTTCTCACTATGACAGGTTGTTATGATGAACGTATGCCTGGTAACAGAAGAGGAGGGGAACAGCCGGTGCGCCAACGGATAGGCTGAGTAAGTCTAAACCACACTCAAGTCTCTACTCTGATTGGCCATCAGAGAGGTGGGAAACTCTCTCTGTCAGAGTATTTGAGGAACAATCTAAAACAATGGATTTAGTTCTCTGAAGTGCCCTGCGAGGTATTTCAAAGAGCCCGTATATACGAAACATCATATTTACCATTGAAGGTTTTTGCATTAATTAAAATAACTAGTATATCTTAGAAGTCGTGTTGACCTCTTTTGTTCCTAATGCCAGATTTGAATTGACGCAACTTTGACAGTTTCTATGTTGGCCAGTGTGGTTCTCAATCAGAGGCAACGTGAATCAGCTGTTGCTTGTTGTCTCTGATTGGGAACCATACTTAGTCAGCCTGTTTCCCACAGTATGGTGTGGGATCTTGTTCCTGTGTAGGTTTGTGTTTTTGCACCTTTGGACGTCACGTATCGATTTGTTGTTTTTGTTTGTGTAATCATTATTTAATAAATATGTTCACCTTCCACGCTGCGCCTTGGTCCTCTGTATCCGACGATCGTGACATTTTCTGTATATACAAATATGTGCATAATTAATGAGATATCAACTCATATACATATTTCAGAAAAGTTGTAATACAAAAATGTCTTATTTGTGTCTTCATTCAACTGGTAAAAGTTCGTTGTGATATGAATAAGGGAAACACAATACCCTATTAGGGTACAGTCTGCGATATTTCCTGCTGTTTATGTTTATTACAATTAATGATATAGTTTACAAGTTGATTGCTGAAGAATACAACTTGGTCACATTTCTTCAACCCCATTTGTGAAGTAGGCCTACTCCAAAGTGCTGGCTGTCAGAATGATCAAACATGAGACTATTCTAAGGAACATTACAAAGCTCAGATGCCAAAATATAAATCATATTGTTATTGGCAACTAGCTAGATTTTAATCTGGCACTATCTCACAGCATGGACTCTTGTTGTGCATGTGATGTAAATCCAGATGTCCTTTTATGAGGTGTGAGGTATCACCATTAGTCTCCCCCTAGTTTACTCAAATTAAAAGCTTTGATTGGCTAACTGCTATCTTCATAAGCACATGTTGGAGACAAATAAATTATGCCTAATGCACAGTCACACACACACATACAGTGAGATAGATATGATAAATTACAAGTTTGTTGTTCTACAGATCTACCATGTCAGGACCAATAGTGACCAAAGCGTACATGGAGGTGAAAGGTGGAATGTTCCCCTTTGTCAGAAATTCCTACCAGTCAAACCATCCAGTCATCTACGTCAAGACGATCCAAAAGAAAAGAACAGATCAACTGAAGAAAGGTAGGAGGATGGATTTTAGGGGTGCTTTTGGCTGCATTGTGTGACATTTGTAATTTCTGCAGAAGACCCATAAATCCTACTGTATCTCATCCTTTTAAAGCAGGGGTGTCAAACTCAATTCCTGGAGGGCAGAGTGTCGGCGGGTTTTCGCTCCTCACTTGTATTTGATTGATCATTGATTAGTTAGGAACTCCCCTCACCAGGTTGTCTAGGTCTTAATTGGAAACAAATTTAAAGGAAATAACAAACCAGCAGACACACAGACCTCCAGGACACCCCTGCTTTAAAGGCACATTGTAAGTGAAATAATTATTAACTCATTATTTTTGTGGCAACGAGACAAAATACAAACACTTATGGAAACATTTGCAGATCTTGGCTTTATTGCACATCCTTGGAAGTAAACATTGTAATATTGTTATTTCGCTTTTCAGTGACTGTCTACAATATGCCAGAAGATGCTAATTCTGTTTCCATGGCGTTCTGTTTCCTGTATAAGCAGCAAAATGGTTTCCTTGTTGTCAAGGGGAATAAAGTACAGGTAAATATATTTCAGAAGCTATGCATTTAAAATGGTTTTGTGTTGCATTGTTTTTGGGAGATGCCATCACTTTCTCTCTCTCTTGGACTACACAACTTTACCCAGATGAGCACCCACTCCATAGTTGCCTGGAAACCCAAAGTTGAATTGCATTGAATTCTACGTCAGGCATAAATGAGAGTTTGAATCAGGAAAGCTTCCTCTCACAACCTCTACAAGCCAGAATGTTGAATCAAATGTTATTTTAATGTACTTTACCGGTTGTCCGTGCGGTTGGTCTTTTTGGCGGTAGGAATGTGAGACAATATATCCACAGCAAAGTATAATTACATCAACTTTTGAAAGTGCTGGTAGTGTCTCTTGGATTTAAATCCAGGGACACTGTCAAGCACCTAATGCTTGTGACTATTTTGACACAGCAGGAACATGGCAGAAGTAAGCCAAAGCACTAAAAGGAAAGAAAGGCCACATGGCAAGCAAACAAACTTAAAGTCCCCGGAATAGAAAATTCTGTTTTTGGATAATCTCACTCCTGCATTCTTGTCATATGCAGCTTGTCTTCTCACTTCTTATAACCTCGTCCCCAGTATAATTGCTAGAGAGAGTAGGTTGGTGGATGAGTCTACTTCCTGTGTACAAGCCTTGTACGGGCCAGAACGGCAGGATCCTGTTTCTGTAGCGTGAAGCAACTTGATGTACAGGTCCTTATACCCAATCCATCTCCTGAGTGCCAAGCAGAGAGACAACCGGGGATTGAAACCCCAACCTTCCAATCTCAGAGGGGACACTCTTACCCCAAGGCCACTGAGTTGATTGAGGTTTGTGTTCTTATATGCTCTCTGTATATTCACAGATACAGTTAACAACAGACGTGGAGACAGCCTATACAGACAAGAACTGCCAGTTCAAGTGGAATGCTAAATCAGATAAGTGGGGCATCCTGAAATCTGTGGCAGAACCTCAAAAGTACCTCCGTATCGTCAACAACGAGTTCACCGTCGGCACACGGAATCAGGGGTCATCATTCCGGCTAAACCCAGAATGAATCAGTACATTAGACGTCTGCATAAATAGACGGCTTGTCAGCTTCCACGGTCAGAAAATACTTAAAAAGCATGAACTTTTAGTGAACTATCCCTTTAAATAGGATGAGAAGCATCTTGAGTTATACAGGCCACCATCATATCCATAGTAAACACTAAAGTGATTTATACAGGTACAAATACTTATTTACAATGAAGATCTGTCTAGTGGCAGACTAGAGTATTTAGTCATGTGATAATAAACCACGTACAAATACGTAGATGTGTATTACAAATACAAGTACTCATAAGCAACAAATAATTGCCACAGAAAAGCACAAGACTCCTAAAGCTCTATAAGAATGATCATGGTGTAAGAAAGAGAGAACGTATTGTAGTATCTGAGGAATTTATGACTTTGCTAATGGTTTCAAATGGTTTTAGAGGATGTTGGCTCTGCTTGCGGAAATACAGAATGTGCTGCAACGGATCAAGTCAAATCAAGGCTAGTACTGTTCTATTTACAAAACGTACCTTCCCATAGAGGATATTTTGGTTGCCTAGCATATTTGATGTTATGACAATTTGACAAGGACTTGGCAACAGACTGATCAATTGATGTAATTAAGAATTGCAATTTGCAATTTGGAGTTTTTGTGCATGAGTGGGTTTGATTAGAGATGAGGGAAATCGAGTACTGACATTATTCTGTAAAATTAAGGTAATTGGGTGCTTATTAAGCAATGGGGTTTGTGAGTACTGTAGTGTTGCTGGATTAGAGGTCTTTATTTTTGGATTGCTCTGAAGTTGACTACTTTCATTTACTTTTCCTGATTGGATGTGGTAAGATTGCCACTAATCAATAATGTGGTAAAATAAAATGAACAAATAAGTAAATTGATGAATAAATTAATAAATACATGCATTAATTAATTAATTTGGGGAAGAAAATAAGAAAAAATAGGGAACAATAGGCTATATAGTCTAAAATAATGAAATAATTTACAATAAAGGAATATAAAAGAGTTGTTACAAGGGGGAAAAAGGACATACAAACTATGAAAGTAATTACTCCTGTTGATGTAGTAGAAAATAGTAATCCTTTAGTTAATGGTATTGCAAGGTTATCTGGAAAAGGCAATAAATGTTGGCCTTACATTGAACAACCATGGCTAGTGGAAGGGACTCTTAACCCTGACGTCATCAACATGATGAAAGTGATTGAATAATAGAGAGAGGAGAAGCAGAAACGACCATAAAGATTAATCAAAACTCCAAAAGTAGGAAGAAAACGAGACGTCTGGAAACTAAGGGTGGAGTGAGGTTAAGGAAGATGGAACTTGAAGAAGAAGAAGATGATGATGATGATCAGAGTGATTGAGAGGAGATCATGGGTGGATATGACTCTGTGATCAGAAGGAAGTTGGCAAGAGAGGAAAGAAGGGGTGATGGAAGTTGAAGGATACTAGAGATTCGATCTCTGAGGAAAGAGAACTGGAAGAACAACTCAAGAAGCTGAAGATACAGAAGAGAAGAAAAAACTGCTGAGAAAAGGATCCCAAGAATTGGAGAAAAAGTATACATTGAGGAAAGGAAAGAGAGCACAAGTAAGAAGATGATGCCAGTGATCATTCGAGGACAGAACTAAGAATATAAGCCTTTGAAGAAAACCGATATGTCAACAACTAGTAGGGTTTTTTGGGAATCAGATTTGATTGAATAGGTTGATTATATCATAGGAAGGAGGACAATCTGTCTGAAAAGTGATGTTTACAGGGGGTGACTGTTATTCTTGGTTACATTCCTACACCAGGAGGGGAATAAGATTTCAAACTAAGCTAAAAGATGCTCAATCGTTTGCCAAGTTTTTGTGTAAAGAAGTCATAAGCAGGTGGGGACTTCCGATCAAATATCCTAAAATTAGAGGGAAAGGAATTTGTGGATAAATCAGTGAAATGGTTTTTGGGGAAAAAATAGGGGAAAAAGTCAGACTAAAAAGTTATGAAAACTAGAATTGAAGGAACTCTAGGACAGTCAGCTAAGCTTCAATGTTAGTAGGAAGAGAGAGATAACAGTGGTGAAGGGAAATTTAGAGTTCAGTGGGAAGATAGATATGGTAGGAGTTTAGATCTGTAAGGAGAAGATGCATTGAGAAAGTATGCGTTGCTGAATGATAAGAGAAGATTGAGGGTGATTGTAGTCTTTATGTGTACAATTCCCAGCAGGAAGATCAAGGTGATTATGAATGTATTTTTTATAATCAACAGTTTGAAAGTGAGGGATTAGAGTTGGGACTGAGAGTTGATGTAGTGACACTAGTGGTGATGGATGGAAATACAAGTAAAGAGTTCAAAGCTTTAGGGAGAATGGATGAATCAACAACAATGACATCAACACAGTCTATTAAAACAACAGTGAGAAGCAATTCAACTCTTTCAACATTGACAGTTATTAAAGCTATAAATATATCACATTTGATTACAAGGAAGCCAATTGCTCAGCACCAATTTTAGAGGAAAAGACTGTCATTAGGGTTAGGATGGGTGGTACAGCTCATCTTCCTTGTAGATGTGAGAGAAGGAATGTGTAGAGGTGAGATTCCTCTCATGTGGAGAGATAATTATGGAGAAGAAGTGTTGTTATGAAGACTAGAAGTAGAAGTTGTTTCATCTAGTGAAAGGAAGTATATTTTGTAAAATGATATGAAGTGGAAGAGGGTTATGAGTGATTGCTAACTTATTTTGAGTAATGTTAGAGGGAGAATACTATCATGGAGGTGCAGGATGAGTTCTTTGATTTTGATGGAAGACAAGAAGATATATCTGATCAATACTGTTCGTTAGGAAAGAGAGAAATTAAATGGAAGGCACATAGATTTAATTCTTCTGTTTGGAAATTAAAGATGGATGGGCAGGTAGGAATCTTTAGTTCAAGGAGTTAACTCATACTGTAAGATCAGTGAGGAATCTTGAGGGTAAATGTCTGTTGAGAATTTCAGCATAAGGAACATGGGGTTGAATCTTAGAAGGTAGCTAAACTTCTATCAAGTATGTGTCAATCTTATGCTTTATAAGGGCTGTTGTATCAGCAACAATCATTAAGAGAGAAAATAATGTAGTTGTGGAAGCATTTGTTTAGGCCTAGGTTTAAGTGTTCTTGGTTAAATGAATTAACCTATGTCAATTTGTTAGATGGGAAGGAAAATCAGTTAACAGCGCTTCATGAAGCATTGGAGGTGAAACCAGTGAGGGCTAAAAGCTGTTTTTGTTTAAATGAAAACATATGATGGAAATAGGATGTTTAGGGGAATATCAGATGGTGATGCTTATATGATGACTTTGGGTAAGCATGAACATAAGGTTAGTAATGAGAAATATAATGTAACTTTTGATGTTTAAGTTAGTAAGAAGAGAAGGACTTTGATGGAGAGAGAAGTTTTGCATGGTAATGTGACTATTGGGGAATTTTTGAGAAACATCTGGGGTTTGTGGTGCGAGAATATATTCTTACCCTATGGATGGAAAGGATGTTGTTACATGTTGAAGTTGAAGCTTCCATATGAGGTTTTAAAATTAAAAATAATTTCAGCACAGGGAAAAGGATAAATCTGATTCTGAAAGAGAGAAGTTTCATAGTCTGGGAAGCCTACCATTGGAGGATAAGTCTAGGAAAGAAGTGGGGATTTTTCCATGGTATGGTGTAAAATTTGAGAAGATAACATAGATAATATTACCTATACTTTGAAGGGGTTTGCAAATGAAACGATAAGAGGGTTTAACCTTCTGTCAAGACTCAAAGGAGTATTGATGGATAGATATCAATTTTGTATTTTTCAAATGGGTTTAAATATTATGGTGATAGTTAGTATGTTGTGATGAATCAAAGGGGGAAATGGTATGTGATTCATTTTATATATCATATTATATAATTTTTAGTTGATATTGATGTTTTAATTTGAATGTGTTGTTTTGCAAAAGATACTGTTTGGTCTTTTCTTTTCTTCCAGAAGCATATGGGGGAATGTGTAGAGGGGATTCAAATACTCAAACAGGGACAATATGAAGGGACTGGAGGAAGTGGAACAAGGAAGGTGTGGAAAGGTTCAGATTCCATCATCGAAGATGCATTGGAAGTCGACACTGCTGAGGAGATGAAGTGTAGTGGACTACATTCCAGTGTCTGCAATGATATATAGACATATTTGCATGTGTAATACATAATTTGTGTTATATTCTTTCTGTATTAATTTTTGAAGAATGATATTTGCTGTTATGGGGTACATGTGGGGATCTCAGATGTTTTTGTTTATTTCGTTGAAGCTTAGGGATATTGGGTCTAGGCAGGGATAGAGAGAATCCACAGGAGGGTCCGATGGGTTGACCAGCCTGAATGTGGACATTTTTGATTGTATTTTGTTTGCTGAGGCTTTCATGTGTATTTAATTGCATGATAGTTTAAAATGCATTGATAAAGATGTATGAATTGATCTGGAGTACTTAGGTGGTTGCCTGGGGCAGAGGGGCCGTGAGAGAATTTTACTGTCTTGATTGATTGATTGAGGGATATTTGGAAAGAAAGCTGCCAGACAGATTTTTCGCTCTCACACTCCATAAAGATTTGTTCATATTTCATAGAAATGTATTTACACTCCATAGAAAAATGTGTTTTTGGTTTATTGTTAAAAGATACTCAATATGAGAAAAATTGTTATTTGTCATAAACCTATTCTTTTTGTTTTCGAGACTTAATTTGTCTCGAAGGGGGGAAATGTGGTATCTGAGGAATTTATGACTTTGCTAATGGTTTCAAATGGTTTTAGAGGATGTTGGCTCTGCTTGCGGAAACATCTGGAAAACATTATTATAGGGGCCCCCTAAAACAGAGGAGAGTCTGCTATGTAGGAACCCTGGGATTGGTCGGTAGGAAAACACCCATGTTATGTTACATAGGATATAAATACTTGGTTAAAACAAAGGAGGACAGAATAACATATTACAGATTGGGGTCCGGTTATTCTCCAGATGTCTGCAGATATCTGTAAATTGATGCTGGAATACTCTGATATAATAAACCTTTATAATCAAAGTACAGCGTCAGCGGATTTCCTTGTTTTCACAGCATAATTAGCAACGTTTTCTCGACACCACAGTATGGAACAGCAAGTCTTACAGGGCAGATAGGGTCTGATATGGTTGTTGATTCCCGCTCAAGAGCAAACCAAAAACATAGACTTTTACATTATGTATTATAGCTAGTACCGTAGTTACCAGGCATCAAGTTGTGCTCTTCCATGCCAGAGAAACTAATATAGAGAGGTGTTAGAATACCTCCAGAAGGTGAATGGCTGCCAAGGGGCAGGGGTGGATTTATGGACGCCGTATTGTATACTGCCATGTGAATGAATTAAATTATCTTGAATTTAACTGATTCCCTCTTGTGGCATTTTCTAAACGACATATAATATTGTATACTACCCTCATAAGGTACATTTCGGTTTCTATACGTCCTACAAACACATGCTTAGTACTGTTAGAAAGGTAAGAACTGTGACTGCTACACAGCCCGAGATACCGCTGAAATGTACCCCCAAATTGTCCCCATGTTGGGAATTAAGAGATTTGAAAGTCTAGGTTTAAAATAACATATGTCACCAATTACTGTTCCAAAATGATTTTCTTATTATACAGTTGAATTCGGAAGTTTACATACACCTTAGCCAAATAAATTTCAACTCAGTTTTTCACAATTCCTGACATTTAATCCTAGTATAAATTCCCTGTCTTAGGTCAGTTAGGATCACCACTTTATTTTAAGAATGTGAAATGTCAG
Organism: Coregonus clupeaformis; assembly: GCF_020615455.1. Classification (NCBI taxonomy): domain Eukaryota; kingdom Metazoa; phylum Chordata; class Actinopteri; order Salmoniformes; family Salmonidae; genus Coregonus; species Coregonus clupeaformis. The sequence goes on from NC_059207.1 coordinate 53,903,837, forward strand.
AATAATAGTAGAGAGAATTATTTATTTCAGCTTTTATTTCTTTCATCACATTCCCAGTGGGTCAGAAGTTTACATACACTCAATTCGTATTTGGTAGCGTTGCCTTTAAATTGTTTAACTTGGGTCAAACGTTTCGGGTAGCCTTCCACAAGCTTCCCAAAATAAGTTGGGCCCATTCCTCCTGACAGAGCTGGTGTAACTCAGTCAGGTTTGTAGGCCTCCTTGCTCGCACAAACGTTTTCAGTTCTGCCCACAAATGTTCTATAGGATTGAGGTCAGGGCTTTGTGATGGCCACTCTAATACCTTGATTTTGTTGTCCTTAAGCCATTTTGCCACAACTTTGGAAGTATGCTTGGGGTCATTGTCCATTTGGAAGACCCATTTGCGACCAAGATTTAACTTCCTGACTGATGTCTTGAGATGTTGCTTCAATATATCCACATACGTTTCCTTCCTCATGATGCCATCTATTTTGTGAAGTGCACCAGTCCCTCCTGCAGCAAAGCACCCCCACAGCATGATGCTGCCACCCCCGTGCTTCATGGTTGGGATGGTGTTCTTCGGCTTGCAAGTGACCCCCTTTTCCCTCCAAACATAACAATGGTCATTATGGCCAAACAGTTATATTTTTGTTTCATCAGACCAGAGGACATTTCTCAAAAAAGTACGATATTTGTCCCCATGTGCAGTTGCAAACCGTAGTCTGGCTTTTTTATGGCGGTTTTGGAGCAGTGGCTTCTTCCTTGCTGAGCGGCCTTTCAGTTTATGTCCATATAGGACTCATTTTACTGTGGATATAGAAACTTTTGTACCTGTTTCCTCCAGCATCCTCACGAGGTCCTTTGCTGTTGTTCTGGCATTGATTTGCACTTTTCGCACCAAAGTACGTTCATCTCTAGGAGACAGAACACATCTCCTTCCTGAGCGGTATGACGGCTGCGTGGTCCCATGGTGTTTATACTTGCGTACTATTGTTTGTACAGATGATCGTGGTACCTTCAGGCATTTGGAAATTGCTCCCAAGGATGAACCAGACTTGTGGAGGTCAACAATTGTTTTTCTGAGGTCTTGGCTGATTTCTTTTGATTTTCCCATGATGTCAAGCAAAGAGGCACTGAGTTTGAAGGTAGGCCTTGAAATACATCCACAGGTACACATCCAATTGACTCAAAGTATGTCAATTAGCCTATCAGAAGCTTCTAAAGCCATGACATTATTTTCTGGAATTTTCCAAGCTGTTTAAAGGCACAGTCAACTTAGTGGATGTAAACTTCTGACCCACTGGAATTGTGATACAGTGAATTATAAGTGAAATAATCTGTCTGTAAACAATTGTTGGAAAAATTACTTGTGTCATGCGCAAAGTAGATGTCCTAACCGACTTGCCAAAACTATAGTTTGTTAACAAGAAATGTGTGGAGTGGTTGAAAAACCAGTTTTATTGACTCCAACCTAAGTGTATGTAAACATCCGACTTCAACTGTAATTTGTCAAAACATTTTACCTAATGTTGCCGCTCTAAACATGCACAAATTCCCAAAGGAACACAGCCATTTTAAAAGTGAAGGGCTTGTGCAACGTGCCATGCCTTCATTTTTTGTCTTACAGGAATTATATACATACGGATGTAGTAAACTCCTACATTTGATCGGATTAATCTCAGAACATATTCCAGTTTCTGCTATAGCGAAACCGTCCTGTAGGTTAGCATCCACTTCATCGGACCACTTCCGTATTGACCGTGTCACTGGTAATTCCTGTTTGAGTTTTTGCTTGTAAGCAGGAAGCAAGAGGATAGAGTTATGGTCTGATTTGCGAGGGAGGGCCTTGTATACGTTTCTGTGTGTGGAGTAAATGTGATCTAGAGTTTTGTCACCTCTAGTTGCACAGATGACATTATGGTAAAAATTAGGTAAAACATTTTAGTCATTTAGCAGACGCTCTTATCCAGAGCGACTTACATTATATTTTTATTTTTCATACTGGCCCCCCGTGGGAATCGAACCCACAACCCTGGCGTTGCAAATGCCATGCTCTACATCCCTGCCGGCCATTCCCTCCCCTACCCTGGACGACGCTGGGCCAATTGTGCGCCGCCCCATGGGTCTCCCGGTCGTGGCCGGCTACGACAGAGCCTGGATTCGAACCAGGATCTCTAGTGGCACAGCTAGCACTGCGATGCAGTGCCTTAGACCACTGCGCCACTCGGATTTCAGTTTCCCTGGATTAAAAAAACCGGCCACCAGAAATGCCGCTTCTGGGTGTGCATCTGGATGTGCAGGATACCCAACGCTGGATGTCTCTCATCCACAGTACTACTGAGATGGTGGAAGCCATCAACTCCAGCACACGGAGACACGTTCGGAACGTGACCGAGTGCCACTGTGGAACAGGGAGTGGCACTGTCGGAACGATGCGATGTGCCCGTCCGAGAGAGTTGCCTGATGAGAGAGGGTCTAGCATAACACCTAGATATTCTATTCTCTGTGTTGGCACCAAACAGCTCTTTAGCTAGTTGATCTGAAACCCTAGCTCGGAGAGGTGGGTTACAAGAGAAGCTGTGTCTCGTACTGCTTGTTCCCGAGTGGGGGAGCAAAGCAGGTAATTGTCTATATACATGTGGTTGACTTGACTGGCCTGCACAGAGCCCTGACCTCAAACCCATTGAACACCTTTGGGATGAATTGGCACGCCGACTGCGAGCCAGGCCTAATCGCCCAACATCAGTGCCCGACCTCACTAATGCTCTCGTGGCTGAATGGAAGTCCCCGCAGCAATATTCCAACATCTAGTGGAAAGCCTTCCCAGAAGAGTGGAGGCTGTTACAGCAGCAAAGGGGGGACCAACTCCATGTTAATGACCATGATTTTGGAATGAGATGTTTGACTAGCAGGTATCCACATACTTTTAGTCATATAGTGTATCTACTGCTGTACATATAATTCTTAGTATATCTTGTGTATATTCATCCGGTGTATATACATAACAATTGCATTTGGATTACTGTTCCAGTGCTATTATGGTTGTTATGATCATTGTTAGGAGCTAGTAACATAAGCCTTTCGCTGCTTTCGCTATAATATCTGCTAAACTGTGTACGCGACCAATAAACGTTCATTTAATTTATCATGAGGGGAGGGGCCCAACTCATTGGCCACTTAACCTGTCTGTCTCTGACAGACGTATGTGATTGGTTCTTCGAGCTTGGGCAAATGTAACTATTTCCCATAGGGATACATCGAAACAAGTATTTGAAAGATGACCTGTTTTCTTATTCTTGATTGTGATTCATTCCCATACAGATGTCATCAATAAATACATCACTAACTGAGTGTCAGTGCTAAAAACAGCACTTTTCTCAGAAGCTGCTAAAATTCCACAAATCTGCTAATTGCATCACAATGGAATATTTCCAGGCTGTTCCCCTAGGTAACGTTTTAGGATCAGCTTCCCCTTCCCTAATCTTAACCATTAGTGGGGAAATTGCTAAATTGACTTCACTCTACTCCCACCAAAATGACTTCCCATGGCAGTTGTCAGTACAGTAGGAGTGTTAACCCCAGTGTCTCTAGGGCTAAGCGCGAATTTATGCTTGATCTGTAAATGTGGTCAGAGGCTCCGTATGGAGGGTGTGACGCAATTGCGGAGCCTCCGGAGGCATGCAGAAGCCAAGTTGAGCTCCGTTCTGCAACGCCGTTTGCCTCCCAAATGTTGTAAAAAATGTGGAGGGCTCCGTATAGCTCCACATTGACATGATTGGTTAACGGTAGGTGTGGGCGGGAGGTCCTGTGTAAACACAAACTCACTTCCTTGACAACAGCTCTACTCATCAGCTTTGCGCTGCTTCGCAAAGCGCAATAAGTATGAATGCCCTGACTTCTGCAGAGGCCGTATCACTGTACTGTAAATGCTGCACAGCCAATGCAGGTGTCGGATTGACCATGCAGTGCCTTTAAATTCCTAACATGGCCCCCTCACTCTGTCATGAGCATATAGTTTGCTTCCCTATTCTCTATGTAGTGAGGGTGCCATTTGGGACAGAGCCCTAATCATCCATTGCTTGACCATCACTTATCTCTCTGATATCAATGGGAGTTAAAGTACATTACTTAAAACATGTCAAATATGACTTAACTTCAATAAACCACAACTTGATTCCACAACTTCACGCCCTTTACAGTCATCAGGTCAGGAGAGAGGGCCTCTTTCTGTGTCTGTGTCCCAAATGCCACCCTATTCCCTATATAGTCCACTACTTCTGACCAGAGCTATAGGGCTCTAGTCAAAAGTAGTGCACTATAGGGAATATCATTTGGGACACAGTTTATGGCCTTTCCTTTATGTTTTCCCAGCAGTATCACTTCCCCTCTGTCTGCTTGACGTCTAAGGTGTGGATGAAATCAAACAGCATTGATTCCTTTATCAATGGTTGTGTCCCAAATGGCACCCTATACCCTACATATTGCACTACTTTTGAACAGAGCCATATGGGACCTGGTAGGGAATAGGGTGCCATTTGGGACACAAACATTGATAAAGGAACAGCTGGCTGCTGTTAGATTTCCTCCACACCTTAGACAACCACAAACACACACCCTTTGACTCTGACACCCTCATGGTCACCATTGTTCAGAACCAACCCCTAGATGCTACCCCCTAACCTAGGACCTAGGCACTGTTGATCTGAAATTGTTGAACAGGTATAAGCAGTGTTGAATATTCCAACTAGCCTATCAGAAGGCAAGATGTGGCTATAGCCATGTTGTTTACACCCATCAAATTATTTTAGATCTACATGAATCAAGTATGTAAGGGTTGTTTCTGGACAGGGCTCAATTCTCATATTGTGGTAATATTGTCAACCTTATCTAATACACTTAAACACGTGAGTGCACCCTGTAAGAAGGTTGAATGGGGTATCCCTTGTGTCATCCCATGCCTTCTATTCTGTGAGATTGCTTCAATTGGCATTCCACACCTGTTGCTGTACAAGACCTCCAATTCTCTAACCTCAGTTTCTTACCACAGCAAATCTGCCCAAAGAAACAACACAGCCTAGCCCACATATTGAGGACATAAAAATTCATCTATGATTGTGGAATCTGATTTGTTGGATGGGGGAAAGAAAACACTTGTCCTCAGCAAATAACTTTTTATTTACGTTAAAAGGAACTTGGTAAAATATTACAGCAGAACACATGAGGGAAACAGCTGCCATTTCACATAACACAGTACAGGAATAAGGTTTTACTTCAAACGTGTGTGTCTGTATACATACATTTTTTTTATCAGTAGAAAAAAAAAAGATTGCTACGATTGTTTTTTGTATGACAAATTCTCTCCTGCTGTGTTGAAGGGTAAAGTAAAACCAACAGGAAGAGGGTCACACCATAGAGAATGATAGAGGCCTCTACTGGCCAAAAGGCAGTTTAAGCATAGGCAGCGCCATTGAGGGCCTCCACCATTTTAATGTAGTCAACTGGGTGGGACTTCCAACTTTATTGGCTGATCCCTCCTGATGACCCTGTTGGAGTCATGTCCAGTCAGGTCATCAGTAGGGATGAGCCAATCGTGAAGAAGAAAATGGACCACTTCAAAATGGGGATTGCCTCAAGGGCGCTGCCCATGCTGTCACAAACGCTAAAATAGCACAGATATAAAGATGAGTCCTCTATCTATCTCTATGGTTCACACAAATGGGATGGTGGTTGTTTTGTTGTTGTTGAAGATGTCATTTCCTGAACAAGGTTACGAATGCCATGATTTTATGTATGTTGACAATAAAACTTTTGATTCTTTTTTTGTCATTGTCAATTTTAATTCAATCTAGGCTGCCCCCCCAAAATAAGATAAATACCAACATACAGCAATCAGAATATGCAAAAGAAAAGAATGTTTGCGTTTGTTAGTACTTCAATATTGTTTTCTATGCTCTTTATTTTACTCTCACAGAATAAAATAAAATGTTAGAAAAAAACAGGTATGAAATATTTCCCTGGATGATTGCATCCAAGCTTTAGTGTTTAAATAGCTTACGCCAGTTTACTTTAGGCAGCAATATATAAAATGTAAAATGTATTGAATATATCTATATATGTCATATATATATATATATATATATATATATATATATATATGACATATTTCAATATATTTATTTGAAAAATAATTATATCTATAGTTGATCTTTTTGTGAGTATATCTCCTTCAGTATATTTAGGACAGCACCAATTTGACAATCATACTGAAGTTTCTTTCAGTCGTACATGATCAGAGTTCATGAATCCAAGACTGCGTTTTGACAGGCAACCCAATTCTGACCTTTTTCCCCACTAATTTGACCAATCACATCAGATCTTTTCACATCAGATCTTTTTCAGAGCTGATCTGATTGGTCAGAATACCAATTAGTGAAAATAAATATCAGAATTGGACTGCCTGTCTAAACGCAGCCTAAGTGACTTATCCTAAACTTGTCATTAAGACATATCCCTTTTTTAATTAATCGTGCCCAGTATCAATGTTAAACTGTAAGGCCCAGTTTCTCGGACCGGATTCAGTCTAGTCCTGGACTACTGATCTATTTAAATAGAGATTCTCAATTGAGCATGATTTTTAGTCCAGGGCTAGGTTTAACTTGTGTCCGGGAAACCGTCCCTAAAAGCAAAGACCAGTGCCAGACATGCTAGCTTTAGCAGAATCCCTGGGGCCTCAACAGGGCCTAGTGTGCCACCTTCAATCTGAGTCACCAAAATCTAACAGATTGCTGGATTTGACATACAGGCCTCCCTCCTATCCTTGTGGTTGACAATACAGAGCACACACAGGTCTCGTCCTACTAAAATGTCCATAGATAGATCATATATCATCCCTACAGGCACAGGCCCGAGAGAACAGAGATTCTGTGAGTATCATCAGCCAGTATAACAACCATCTACTATGGGAGCTGAGCAGCAATATAGCCTAAAGGAGGGTGAGGGAATCCCCTGCTTTTCAATTCATGACCCAGCATGCAGCCACTCATGTGGTCATGATGAACCCCCTACCAACCAATGGAGCTGTTCACTTATGATGCTGCCTGTCTCTAGGGCCTATATGTCACTGAACCAGGTCTGTGTGGTTGTCTTGCTTAGCCTGGACCCAGGAGTTGGCAAGACACTGACAGCGCAAACCGATCTGGGACCAGGCTGTTTTGCTCACTGTTCTGTCTGCCCAATTCTGTGTCCCAGGCTGGTGTTGGGACAATGATTCAGATTCTTCCAAAACAATACAACGGGTCTTTATACAACCATAAGAGCCACAGAACACACAGCAATGTATTGGGAAATGATGAGCTTCACATCTCTTTGCTCAGCAACACACCACATTTTCACTTTCTTATCAAATATAGCACATAGTTCCGGTCTAAATGTGTTCTTTAGAGTTAAAAATAGATATTCTACTGGTAAATGAGACCAGTAGGCTAATGTCATGTTGTGAAACATTGTGAGACTGGATTTGCTGGGCTACATGAGTGGGGTTATTACATGTACAAAAGTATTTACTTTTTGTCAATTGGAAATCTCATAGTCAAGACCAAGAGCTAACGTTATATGAGCTGACAAGCTAATTTTACTCGTTTAGCTAGCACAAACCCATGGTTCTAAACTTCTGAGCACAAATTTAGATCCTCTCTTAATATAGACAGTATTTCTCAGTCAAATATACTTTACTTACGCCACAGTTTATCATTAAAATTCAATTTGTCATGCACAAAATAGTAGTTATTCTATCCAAGCTTTGCTTCACGTTGACAGCTTGATCGCACAGCCCGCTTGATCAATTAATCATCTGCATAGTCTACCTCCGACTCTTCTTCTGCTCCTCCTGGTCTCTTTTCAAACATTTTATCCTTCTGTCTCTCCTGTTTCTCTTTCATCCCTTCGGCATAACGGGAGAACGCTCCTCCAAACTTGCCCCACGCTTTGAACGGAATAGTGATGGAGTTTCTATAGCTGGGTTTGACTTCGCTCACCCTCATGAAAACTCCGTATTTGTTGGATCCCACGTCAAAGAAGAACCGTTTGGAGTCCACCATGATAGAGGTGCCCTCCGGAAGCTCGCTGTAGTCCCCTGCTCCTCCGCCACAGGCGAGTTCTTCGTCATCTCCCCCGTAGTCGTCTATGTGTTTGGCAAGGGCGTCACGGAACTCTATTAACCCTTGGGCCGGGAGGGCGATGGTTTGTCCGGATTGCATGCCACCTGGGACTCCGCCACCTCCTACTCCGAACCCGGGTCCTCGGTTGACGGTCTGCCTGATCCGGAGAAACCTCCCCCGCTGGTTCTCTTTCAGATCGAGGTAGTATTTTCTGTTCTCTCGAACTAGGAACTCACTCTTCAAGGCCCGCTTAGGCCCACTGTCATCCCCGCCTGATGACTGAGCGATCTGCTCGGGGCTGCTAGGCCCAAGTTGGGCGTAGTGTTCTATGAAATCCCCCAGGTAGTCACGGAACTCCGCGGCGACTGACATGGAAAGGGTCAGTCGACTTTTCGAGCCCCCTGCGCCGACCTCGGCTATTTTGATGAACCTGCCCTTCACATTCTGCTTTACATCCAGGTAGAACCGTTTGTTCTGGATGTCCAGCCGCTTTGAGGCTAGCTCCTGGGTCTCCTGATCCCGCTGATAGTGCTGAAACCCGCCACCACTGCGCTCACTCCCACTGTCCCCATCCGCCATCTTCTCTACCAGCCAGCTTCTCTCCTTCCCACGTTCTGACCGTACCCGCTTGCTGTGGTTGTGTTGAATAACGCACCCAACTTAAAATAAACAATTACTCTGCATATAATACATAACACATAATAAACAGAATAAGATATTTAGACTTTTAATTACATATTTGATGGCGTAGCTAGTTTATTTATGTTACGTTACAGCCTTATTCTAATTTTTTTTTTTTTTTTTTTAATGTTTACTCATCAATCTACACACAATACCCCATAATGACAACGTGAAAACAGGTTTTTATACATTTTAGCAAATGTATTAAAAGTAAAATACAGAAATACCTTATTTACATAAGTATTCAGACCCTTTGCTATGAGACTCAAAATTGAGTTCAGGTACATCCTGTTTCCATTGATCATCCTTCAGATGTTTCTACAACTTGATTGTAGTCCACTTGTGGTAAATTTAATTGATTGGACATGATTTCTGCTCTGACAGTGCATGTCAGAGCAGAAAACCAAGCCATGAGGTCGAAGGAATTTTCAGTAGAGCTCAGAGATTATGTCGAGGCACAGATTTGGGGAAGGGTACCAAAAAAAATTCTGCAGCATTGAAGGTCCCCAAGAACACAGTGGCCTCCATCATTCTTAAATGGAAGAAGTTTGGAACCACCAAGACTCTTCCTAGAGCTGGCCGCCCGGCCAAACTGAGCAATCCGGGGAGAAGGGCCTTGGTCAGGGAGGTAAACAAGAACCCGATGGTCACTCTGACAGAGCTCCAGAGTTCCTCTGTGGAGATGGGAGAACCTTCCAGAAGGACAACCATCTCTGCAGCACTCCACCAATCAGGCCTTTATGGTAGAGTGGCCCGACGGAAGCCACTCCTCAGTAAAAGGCACATGACAGCCCGCTTGGAGTTTGCCAAAAGGCACCTAAAGGACTCTCAGACCATGAGAAACAAGATTATTCGGTCTGATGAAACCAAGATTGAACTCTTTGTCCTGAATGACAAGCGTCACGTCTGGAGGAGACCTGGCACCATCCCTAAGGTGAAGCATGGTGGTGGCAGCATCATGCTGTGGAGATGTTTTTCAGCGGCAGGGACTGGGAGACTAGTCAGGATCGAGGGAAAGATGAACGGAGCAAAGTACAGCGAGTTCCTTGATGAAAACCTGCCCCAGAGCTCTGAGGACCTCAGACTGGGCGAAGGTTCACCTTCCAACAGGACAATGACCCTAAGCACACAACCAAGACAACGCAGGAGTGGCTTCGGGACAAGTCTCTGAATGTCCTTGAGTGGCCCAGCCAGAGCCCGGACTTGAACCCGATCTAACGTCTCTGGAGAGACCTGAAAAATAGCTGTGCAGCAACAGTTTGAGAGGATCTGCAGAGAAGAATGGGAGAAACTCCCCAAATACAGGTGTGGCAAGCTTGTAGCGTCATACCCAGGAAGACTCAAGGCTATAATCGCTGCAAAGGTGCTTAAACAAAGTAATGAGTAAAGGGTCTGAATATTTATGTAAATGTGATATTTAGTTTTTTTATTTTTCTATAAATTTGCAAAAATTTATAAAAACCAGTTTTTGCTTTCTCATTATGGGGTATTGTGTGTAGATTGATGAGGAGGGAAAAAAAACTATTTAATCAATTTTAGAATAAGGCTGTAACGTAACAAAATTTGGAAAATGTCAAGGGGTCTGAATACTTTCCGAATGCACTTGTATACTGTAGATATAATTATGGTAGACTGATGATATGCAGACATAATAAATTACCAGGAGTAGGGTGGATTTCACCAGAATGTCACCTCAGGGAACATAACATCAAGGACAAAGAAAACATTTGCCAAGAAGGCTGTAGGTCCGGTGGGTCCTGTCTGGTGTGTCCTGTCCATGACCTATGAATGTAGACAGAGAGTGTAGTTGCAGAGAATAAATACAGTCATTACAGAACACCATTACAGGCACCTTGCTGATGCCTATTAAACATTTTAATAACAATTTAAACTTACCATCATTCACACTATGAAAATAGAGTTGAAGTCGGAAGTTTACATACACTTAGGTTGGAGTCATTAAAACTCGCTTTTCAACCACTCCACAAATGTCTTGTTAACAAACTATAGTTTTGGCAAGTCGGTTAGGACATCTACTTTGTGCATGACACAAGTAATTTTTCCAACAATTGTTTACAGACAGATTATTTCACTTATAATTCACTGTATCACAATTCCAGTGGGTCAGAAGTTTACATACACTAAATTGACTGTGCCTTTTAAACAGATTGGACAATTCCAGAAAATGATGACATGACTTTAGAAGCTTCTGATAGGCTAATTGACATCATTTGAGTCAATTGGAGGTGTACCTGTGGATGTATTTCAAGGCCTACCTTCAAACACATTGCCTCTTTGCTTGACATCATGGGAAAATCAAAAGAAATCAGCCAAGACCTCATAAATAAGATTGTAGACCTCCACAAGTCTGGTTCATCCTTGGGAGCAATTTCCAAACGCCTGAAGGTACCACGTACATCTGTACAAACAATAGTGCGCAAGTATAAACACCATGGGACCACGCAGCCGTCATACCGCTCAGGAAGGAGGCGTGTTCTGTCTCCTAGAGATGAACGTACTTTGGTGTGTTGATAACAGGATATGGAGAAGGGCGAGCCGGTCAAGGATCGATTCAGACTAGGTGGTAAATTGTATGACAAGCGGCAGTTTATTCAGAGTAAAAATGTCTTGGTACAAAACGTGCACGGTCTCGTTCTTTCAGCTCATAGGAACCTTCAGAAAAGAGCGCCAAAAACAGTTCACATATGTTTTATACTGTTTGTAAAGTAGGTTGAGTCTGGCAGATCTGGTCTTCTGGTTGGTCCATGCTGCTCGGGCGTCGTCCTCTGTGATTGGGTCTAGGAGATCTACACACTGTAGCTCAGGCCCTTTGTTCCGAATGTTTCAGCAGAGTAAAGATTTGGTGGTGCGTTTAATTATCTTGTCTTGAGTGAGTCTGTGTGTGTGAGTGCATTTGTGGCAAGAGTGTGTGTGTGGTCAAAACTTGTCTTGGAAAAAGGAATTAGTTATAGCAATTTAATAGCAATAAGCTGTTTATAAAAATAGCATTTATTACAGGTGCGAAAAGTGCAAATCAATCCCACAACAACAGCAAAGGACCTTGTGAAGATGCTGGAGGAAATAGGTACAAAAGTATCTATATCCACAGTAAAACGAGTCCTATATCGACATAAACTGAAAGGCCGCTCAGCAAGGAAGAAGCCACTGCTCCAAAACCGCCATAAAAAAGCCAGACAACGGTTTGCAACTGCACATGGGGACAAAGATTGTACTTTTTGGAGAAATGTCCTCTGGTCTGATGAAACAAAATAGAACTGTTTGGCCATAATGACCATCGTTATGTTTGGAGGGAAAAGGGGGAGGCTTGCAAGCCGAAGAACACCATCCCAGCCGTGAAGCACGGGGGTGGCAGCATCATGCTGTGGGGGTGCTTTGCTGCAGGAGGGACTGGTGCACTTCACAAAATAGATGGCATCATGAGGAAGGAAAATTATGTGGATATATTGAAGCAACATCTCAAGACATCAGTCAGGAAGTTAAAGCTTGGTCGCAAATGGGTCTTCCAACTGGACAATTACCCCAAGCATACTTCCAAAGTTGTGGCAAAATGGCTTAAGGACAACAAAGTCAAGGTATTGGAGTGGCCATCACAAAGCCCTGACCTCAATCCTAAAGAAAATGTGTGGACAGAACTCAAAAAGCGTGTGTGAGCAAGGAGGCCTACAAACCTGACTCAGTTACACAAGCTCTGTTAGGAGGAATGGGCCAAAATTCACCCAACCTATTGTGGGAAGCTTGTGGAAGGCTACCTGAAACATTTGACCCAAGTTAAACAATTTAAAGGCAATGCTACCAAATACTAATTGAGTGTATGTAAACTTCTGACCCACTGGAAATGTGATGAAATAAATAAAAGCTGAAATAAATAATTCTCTCTACTATTATTCTGACATTTCACATTCTTAAAATAAAGTGGTGATCCTAACTGACCTAAGACAGGGAAGTTTTACTAGGATTGAATGTCAGGAATTGTGAAAAACTGAGTTTAAATGTATTTGGCTAAGGTGTATGTAAACTTCCGACTTCAACTGTAGATACTTTATGCGAATAGGCTATCCAATATCCTAGTTTAGGCTACATTTTATTGCATAATATGCCTTTTTTTTATTGAAGGAGATTAGAGACAAGTATTTTAAGATAGGCCTATGTTTCTTTGTTCTCTGTTGTGGGCAGCCATCGGCATGGTCTGCCAGCAGTTTCCCACCTGGATCTTGACTGGTGCTTTTGCCTCCTTCTCCCTTGTCACTACCTTGACAGTTGACACCTGGGGTGGTTGACCTCTTCTTCCCGTGGGGTAGTCTCCAATTGGCATTAATAGATAGTTTGTCCAATGTGCATACTTTAAAGGGTCAATCAGCAGTTGTTACATCCATTTTTGGACTTATAAATTAATTATATGTATCCATTGATTCTTGAAGAATATAACATAAAATGCCTCATGAGCTTAGTTCAACTGTCGTACCCCATCAGAACCCCAAATACAAGCTTGTTTTACTCTGTTTGTAAACAAAGAAAATGTAAACAAACACTATATAGCCTCAAAAGATGGTTAAAACTATAATTTTGATCAAATAAAATTTGTATTTAGCAGATGTAATTCCGGGTGTAGTGAAATGCTTGTGTTCCTAGCTCCAACAGTGCAGTAGTATCTAACAATTTCACAACAATACTCACAAATTTAAAAGTAAAATATTGGAATTAAGAAATATATAAATATTAGATCGAGCAATGTCGGAGTTGCATTGACTAAAATACAGTAGAATAGAATACAGTATATATGAGATGAGTAAAGCAGTATGTACAATTTTTTGAAGTGACTGGTGTTCCATTATTAAAGTGGCCAGTGATTACAAATCTATGTATATAGGGCAGCAGCCTCTAAGGTGCAGGGTTGCGTAACCGGGTGGAAGTCGGCTAGTTATGGCTATTTAACAGTCTTGATGGCCTTGAGATAGAAGCTGTTTTTCAGTCTTTCGGTCCCAGCTTTGATGCACTTGTACTGACCTCGCCTTCTGGATGATAGCGGGGTGAACAGGCCGTGGCTCGTGTGGTTGATGTCCTTGATGATCTTTTTGGCCTTCCTGTGACATCGGGTGGTGCAGTTGCCATATCAGGTGTTGATACAGCCCGACAGGATGCTCTCAATTGTGCATCTGTAAAAGTTTGTGAGGGTTTTAGGGGCCAAGCCACATTTCTTCAGCCTCCTGAGGTTGAAGAGAGACGTTGTTGTGCCTTCTTCACCACACTGTCTGTGTGGGTGGACCATTTCAGATCGTCAGTGATGTGTACGCCGAGGAACTTGAAGCTTTCCACCTTCTGCACTGCGGTCCTGTTGATGTGGATAGGTGCGTGCTCCCTCTGCTGTTTCCTGAAGTCCACGATCAGCTCCTTTGTTTTGTTGACGTTGAGTGAGAGGTTATTTTCCTGGCACCACTCTCCCAGTGCCCTCACCTCCTCCCTGTAGGCTCTCATCATTGTTGGTAATCAGGCCTACTACTGTTGTGTCGTCTGCAAACTTGATGATTGAGTTGGAGGCGTGCGTGGCCACGCAGTCATCGGTGAACAGGGAGTACAGGAGGGGGCTGAGCACGCACCCTTGTGGGGCCCCTGTGTTGAGGATCAGCGAAGTGGAGGTGTTGTTTCCTACCTTCACCACCTGGGGGCGGCCCGTCAGGTAGTCCAGGACCCAGTTGCACAGGGTGGGGTTCAATCGCCATCGCAGTGTGCAGTGCGATGGCGATTGCATCATCTGTGGATCTATTGGGGCGGTAAGCAAATTTAAGTGGGTCTAGGGTGTCAGGTAAGGTAGAGGTGATATGATCCTTAACTAGCCTCTCAAAGCACTTCATGATGACAGAAGTGAGTGCTACGGGGCGATAGTCATTTAGTTCAGTTACCTTTGCTTTCTTGGGTACAGGAGCAATGGTGGACATCTTGAAGCAAGTAGGGACAGCAGACTGGGATAGGAAGAGATTGAATATGTCCGTAAACACTCCAGCCATCTGGTCTGCGCATGCTCTGAGGACGCGGCTAGGGTTGCCGTCTGGGCCGGCAGCCTTGCGAGGGTTAACACGCTTAAATGTCTTACTCACATCGGCCACGGAGAAGGACAGCCCACAGTCCTTGGTAGCGGGCCGTGTCGGTGACACTGTGTTATCCTCAAAGCGGGCAAAGAAGGTGTTTAGCTTGTCCGGAAGCAAGACGTCGGTGTCTGCGACATGGCTGGTTTTCCCTTTGTAGTCCGTGATTGTCTGTAGACCTTGCCACATACGTCTCGTGTCCGAGCCATTGAATTGCGACTCCACTTTGTCTCTGTATTGACGTTTTGTCTGTTTGATTGCCTTACGGAGGTAATAACTACACTCTTTGTATTCAGCCATATTCCCAGTCACCTTGCCATGGTTAAATGCAGTGGTTCGCACTTTCAGTTTTGTGTGAATGCTGCCATCTATCCACAGTTTCTGGTTTGGGTAGGTTTTAATAGTTACAGTGGGTACAACATCTCCTATACACTTCCTGATTAACTCAGTCACCGTATCCGTGTATTCATCAATGTTATTCTCAGAGGCTACCTGGAACATATCCCAGTCCGCGTGATCAATACAATCTTGAAGCATGGATTCCGATTGGTCAGACCAGAGTTGAATAGACCTTAGCATGGGTACTTCCTGTTTGAGTTTCTGCCTATAGGAAGGGAGGAGCAAAATGGAGTCGTGATCAGATTTGCCGAAGGGAGCACGGGGAAGGGCCTTGTAGGCATTTCGAAAAGTTGAGTAGCAGTGGTTCAATGTTTTCTCAGAGCGAGTACTAAAGTCAATGTGTTCGTTGAACTTCGGTAGCGTTTTCTTCAAATTAGCTTTGTTAAAATCCCCAGTTACAATAAATGCGGCCTCAGGATTTGTGGTTTACAGTTTGCATAAAGTCAAGTGTAGTTCTTTGAGGGCCGTTGTGGTATCGGCTTGAGGGGGAATATACACGGCTGTGACTATAACCGAAGAGAATTCTCTTGGGAGGTAATACGTTCGGCATTTGATTGTGAGGTATTCTAGGTCAGGTGAAGGACTTGAGTTTCTGTATGTTATCACAATCACACCATGAGTAGTTAATCATGAAACACACACCCCCGCCTTTCTTCTTCCTGGAGAGTTCTTTATTCCTGTCTGTGCGATGTACTGAGAACCCAGCTGGCTGTATGGACGGGAACAGCATATCCCGAGAGAGACATGTTTCCGTGAAACAGAGAATGTTACAATCCCTGATGTCTCTCTGGAAGGAGATCCTCGCCCTGAGCTCGTCTACTTTATTGTCCAGAGGCTGAACATTAGCGAGAAATATACTCGGAAGCGGTGGATGGTGTGCACGCCTCCTGAGTCGGACTAGAAGTCCACTCCGAATACCTCTTTGGAGCAGCCTCTGGAATAATTGCCCTGGGGGGTATGAACAAAGGATCCAATTCGTATTCCGCTCTGATATCCAAAAGTTATTTCCGGCTGTATGTAATAACACAAAAAAATACTGCCCTAATAATGTAATAAATAACACACACAAAAACCAAATACTGCAAAGTTGCTTAGGAGCTAGAAGCAGAGCTGCCATATCTGTCGGCGCCATCTTACCTACCATGATATCATGGATGGTCGGTCCTTGCATCCATAGCTCTATCCATGATTTTGAGTGGTTACATTTCAGACTGCTTCTCCTCGAACGCAACGGTGAAAGCGTTTCTGAGAGCCCATTGGCTATCGAATGGCCAATAGCATGAGGCGTGGGTCTTGATGGCCTGGGAGCTTCCCCTGCACCCCCTTCTCTGTTAATGTCCAAAAGTGGAAGTCGCGTCGCAGGCTCTCTTTCCATTTCCCCTGAAAACTGGAAAATCTGGTTGTTGGGGACTCGGGAGAGGCTAGGTTTGGTGTAAACGGTTTCTGTTGCAAAACGTTTTGCAACAGAATTGGCATAATGAATACACCCCTGATGGCAAACTATACTGAACAAAAATATAAACGCAACATACAACAATTTCAACGATTTTACTGAGTTACAGTTCATATAAGGAAATCAGTCAATTGAAATTAATTCATTAGGCCCTAATCTATGGATTTCACATGACTGGGCAGGGGCGCAGCCATGGGTAGGACCCACTTGGGCACAAGGCCCACCCACTGGGGAGCCAGGCCCAGCCAATGAGAATCAGTTTTTCCCCACAAAAGGCAGTTATTGCATACAGAAATACTCCTCCGTTTCATCAGCTGTCCAGGTGGCTGGTCTCAGACGATCCTGCAGGCAGCAGGTAGCTTAGTGGTTAAGAGCGTTGTGCCAGTAACCGAAAGGTCGCTGGTTCTAATCCCTGAGCCGACTAGGTGAAAAATCTGTCGATGTGCCCTTGAGCAAGGCACTTAACCCTAATTGCTCCTGTAAGTCGCTCTGGATAAGAGCGTCTGCTAAATGACTAAAATGTAAGAAGCCGGATGTGGAGGTCCTGGGTTGGCATGGTGACAGGTGGTCTGCGGTTGTGAGGCCGGTTGGACGTATTGCCAAATTCTCTAAAACGATGTTGGAGGCGGTTTATGGTAGAGAAATTAACATTACATGCTCTGGTGGACATTCCTGCAGTCAGCGTGCCTATTTTACGCTCCCTCAAAACTAGAGACATCTGTGTTTGACAGAACTGCACATTTTAGTGGCCTTTTATTGTCCCCAGCACAATGTGCACCTGTGTAATGATCATGCTGTTTAATCAGCTTCTTGAAATGCCACACCTGTCAGGTGGATGTCTCGGCAAAGGAGAAATGTTCACTAACAGGGATGTAAACACATTTGTACACAACATTTGAGAGAAATAAGCTTTTTGTGCATATGGAAAAATTCTGGGATATTTTATTTCAGCTCATGAAACATGGGACCAACACTTTACATGTTGCGTTTATATTTTTGTTCAGTATAGATTTCCTACAGGTAGGTTTCTCTTATAATACATTGTGCCCTCCTAATTCTATGAAATCAAATAAAGTTATACTTTTCGAATGCATTGGAAAACCTGGTCTGTTTTAGAATATGATACTCAGCTAAACTAGCATATACTGCTGAGTATTGAGTTAATTGTGTACAAATACCAATTTATTTTGTGAGGCAAATTAATATTTTAGGTCACCCAGTTAGTTTGCATCTTTGCATCTATGCTAGCCTAGGCAGCCGATAGTGGGCGCTAGATCTGCACTATCATCTAGGTTTGATGTGATCAGCCGGTAACACTTGTGTCCCCAGTGGACCGGCTTGTACACAAGGCTGCAAAGGCATCATTTCCCTCCTTTACTAGCTTTAATGGCGGGCCGAGTCCAGCCAAGGTTGTGCAACATCCTAAATTGTCCGAAAACGAATGAGTGTATTACTAAATATATTTTATAACTAAACCAAGATAAACCACAGCCTGTCGTTTAATGGGAACAAATGAGTCATAGTGGGCAGAACAAGCAAGGTGGTGGGCAGAGCCAAGCACGAGCTAGCGAGATCCTATTGACGCGTTCTAGCACATCTGCATATTTCCGTTAGGGAACGCCTACTCTGAAATGCGCATGTGCAATTACTCAATTCGCCTTTGCACTCCTTCAAAACAAGGCAATTAAAAAAATGTTTTTGCTAAGGGTAAAGTCTACAAAACTTAGTCCACTCTATTCATAACATATTCTAGTTTTGGGAACAGAAATTGCATTGAGATCAAATGTTTCATCGATGAGAAAATGTACAGAATTTAGGCCAAAATCCATCTTGTTCCATCTTCTCCCACTGCCGGCCAGTGGGCTTCCGGTAGTTAGCTTCACTTTTATACATCCGTGAAATATCTGTCTCATTGCTCTGTCTGTGGTATTAACGGCTGGGCACATCATTCCTAGAAGCAGACAAATACTTTTATAACTAACCCATTGTTAACTAATTGTTCAATCTGTGGTGTAGATCTAACGCACACTATCGGCTGCCTATGCTACATATATGCATGCATTATCAAAGACGAGTTGAGTATGCAATCTCCAGTTATGCGCATGCACGTAGTATATTTCAAAATTGTATTAGTCAATCAAGTGAATAATATTGAGCATCAATTTTTATCAAATGAAAAACAGTATACATTTTGAGTGGCATTTTCTAGCTACAGCGGTCCCCGCCTACTTGTTGGTCTCGTGCGCAAAGAAAGACAATCCGATTTTGGGTGGGGGGGGATGGGTAAAATCTGTACAAGCAGCGCTGTGATTGGTCAGCAAAAATATTCAAATAAACAACAGGAATTCCCATTGGTCAATGTCCGCTCGCGAGGAGTCCTTTGGGTATAGGGGTTGTTAAGGGATTTATTGTTTCTCTCCGTCTTGAACCGAAATTGTTTTCGATCTCCTCAGTTCCACAACCAAATAACGAAACGTTGAAATGGTAAGTGTTTATTTTCTGTAGCCATACTTTTAATAACTACTGCATGGTATAGAATTTGTCCGTGTATGGTTTAATTCTACATTCGCTAGCATTACCTGCTACTGCTTCAAATTGACTGAAAAGCAATGCTAAACTAACAAGTTCGCGTTCCTAATCGATAGCTAACTTACTAGTTAGATTTGAGTTACTTTTTACCTTAGTTTAACTTATTTTCTGTTTTGGTAATTGCTGGTTTTATCACTGATAAATATATATTCTGCTATTTTCGCGTGCAAATCATGTGGTTGATCGGCAAGTAGTCTACTAACTTAACTAATTTGGATAACTACCGTCAGTTTGTTCGAGTTCGCTGGTCGTGTTGCTCCGCGGCTGTTCTGTATCAAATGTCAATATTGCCATATCTGTTGAGGTTATGTAACTAGTTACTAATAATTCGCCTTTAGCATTGCAGTACATTTCAGCAAATGGTTAACTAATACAATGGGTTTATTAAACATGGTGGTAGTGTTATCCAGCTAGTTAGCCTTCTAATTTGATATCTAACTAGTTAGCTAGCCTTCTAATTTGATGCCAGCTGAGATGTTGCTTGTCAAGAATTGGCGGGAAACGTAAGCCATCAAAATGGGGGTGATTCCCATGGCATGCTAGCAATCACTAACTACCTTCCTAATTAGAAATGTTTATATGGACCTAATTAATCAATCTTAAGTTGTCTTATTTTAGCTAAACGTTAGCAATGTCAGCCAGGCAAGTGAAGGTTGGTGACCTGGGACACGGTCAGGGGTCAAGATATTTAGGGTCTCTAGGTCCAGGATTAAGAAACACTGAGTTTTGAGGACAAATGTTGACAGCTGCGCCATACAGGCTGCAAAGTAGCTGGGAAGAGATTATCACTGTACGAATTCCATGGCACATGGTGTATGAACTGATAAACAAAACAACAATTGATTCAACACAACAAGGAAAAAGTCCAGTGTCTGTTCTTTGCCCATCTTAATCTTTTCTTTTTATTGGCCAGTCTGAGATATGGCTTTTTCTTTGCAATTCTGCCTAGGTCAGCATCCCGGAGTCGCCTCTTCACTGTTGATGTTGAGACTGGTGTTTTGCGGGTACTAATTAATTAAGCTGCCTGTTGAGGACCTGTTAGGCGTCTGTTTCTCAAACTAGACACTAATGTATTTGTCCTCTTGCTCAGTTGTGCACTAGGGCCTCCCTCTCTTTATATTCTGGTTAGAGACAGTTTGCTCTGTTCTGTGAAGGGAGTAGTACACAGCGTTGTACGAGAGCTTCAGTTTCTTGGCAATTTCTCGCATGGAATAGCCTTCATTTCTCAGAACAAGAATAGACTGACGAGTTTCAGAAGAAAGTTCTTTGTTTCTGGCCATTTTGAGCCTGTAATCGAACCCACAATTGCTGATGCTCCAGATACTCAACTAGTCTCAAGATGGCCAGTTGTATTGCTTCTTTAATCAGCACAACAGTTTTCAGCTGTGCTAACATAATTGCAAAAGGGTTTTCTAATGATCAATTAGCCTTTTAAAATGATAAACTTGGATTAGCAAACACAACCTGCCATTGGAACACAGGACTGACAGTTGCTGCTAATGGGCCTCTGTACGCCTATGTAGATAATCCATTAAATTATATATATTGTAACAAAAAACACAGTTGGGGGATTTGTGTTGTCATTTGGGTAAGGGGTGCTTGCATGCAAATCACATGGTTTCTATTAATTATCTTACTTAAAAGTCCCTATTTTTATTTTGTAATACTGTCTTGCTCCATCTATTCCAGGCTGGCGGTAAGGCAGGAAAAGACAGTGGCAAGGCCAAGGCGAAAGCAGTGTCGCGCTCCCAGAGAGCTGGACTTCAGGTAAGATTTGAATACCGCTGCAGTGATCTTATATACTGAACAAAAATATAAACGCATCATGTGAAGTTTTGGTTTCATGAGCTGAAATAAAAAAATCCTGGAAATGTTCCATATGCACAAAGCTTATTTCTCTCAAATGTTGTGTACAAATGGTTTACATCCCTGTTGGTGAGCATTTCTCTTTTGCCAAGGTAATCCACCCACCTGACAGGTGTGGCATATCATTACACAGGTGCACCTTGGACTGGGAACAAAATTACACTTTAAAATGTGCAGTTTTGACACACAACGCTACAGATGTCTGAAGTTTTGAGGGAGCGTGCAATTGGCATGATGACTGCAGGTATGGCCAACAGAGATGTTGCCAAATCAATGTTCATTTCTCTACCATAAGCTGCCTTCAACGTCGTTTTAGAGAATTTGGCAGTACGTCTAACCGGCCTCAACCGCAGACCATGTGTAAGTAACCATGTCAGCCCAGGACCTCTACATCTGGCTTCTTCACCAGTGAAATCGTCTGAAGTTGGGGGATGCAGAGTAGTGTTTCTATCTGCAATAAAGCCCTTTTGTGGGGAAAAACTAATTCTGATTGGGTGGGCCTGGCTCCCCAGTTGGTGAGCGTGGCTCCCAAGCCACCTATGGCTGCACCCCTGCCCAGTTATACTGGGGGAAAAAAATATGAATGCAACAATTCCAATGATTTTATTGAGTTACAGTTCATATAAGGAAATCAGTCAATTTAAATAATCTATGGATTTCACATGACTGGGCAGGGGCCCAACCACTGGGGAGCAAGGCCCAGCCAATCAGACTCAAATACTCCTCAATTTCATCAGCTGTCCGGGTGGCTGGTCTCAGACGATCCCGCAGGTGACGAAGCTGGGTGTGGAGGTCCTGGGCTGGCATGGTCACAAATGGCAACTGCTCTCGAGGACATTCCTGCAGTCAGCATGCCAATTGCAAGCTCCCTCAACTTGAGACATCTGTGGCATTGTGTTGACACAACTGCACATTGTAGTGGCCTTTTATTGTGCCTAGCTCAAGGTGCACCTGTGTAGTGATCATGCTGTTTAATCAACTTCTTGATATGTCACACCTGTCAGGTGGACGGATTATCTTGGCAAAGGAGAAAAGCTCACTAACAGGGATGTAAACAACTGTGTGCAAAATTTGGGAAGCTTTTTGTGCGTATGGAACATTTCTCTGATCTTTTTTATTTCAGCTCATGGGGCCCGTGTTTAATTTGAGCCTCTCAGTTTGGACTGTTTTGTTCTGGAACTTATTTGGCCGGATCCGGAACCTCTCGTTGCATTAATAATGATTTTCACTTCTTGCAATGTAAAAATTCTAACCAAAGCGATCGAAGTTCATTTGAGGTGACTCTTTGTTAATTACCTGCCCCCACAAAAAAAGCGTCACGTGAAAAAGTAGATTCTCAGCCCGTGCCTAATATTCTAAGCGTTTTATTTGGGTTGATTTTGCGCAACATTGAAACGTATGTTAGAGACCAATCTGTGGCTGTGAGAAGCATGCCAGTATGTCTCGCATAACTATAATGAGATTCATTTTCTATGATCTCTCTACTCCGCTAGACATGAGCCTGCAACTCACATCTCTAGCGTTGCACTTCGTAATTTATTTCCTTATAGAATCATAGCCACAAAAGGGTTCTGAGCGAACTGCAGCACCCCTGATGAACGTAAAGACATTTGCTAAAGTTATAGAATTACTGCGGTCTGCTCAGAAATAAATTAAATTATTCAGAATAGCCTACTACACCATGAAAAGGCCTATAATTTAGCCACAGAGGATCAATAGATTATATAAAAGAATAGCCTAGCTGTGATTGTAGCCCAATAACAAGGAATAGCCAACAGTCGGCAACGTGCGGCAAATCTGTCAGTGAAAAAACTGCATGCAGACAACAGGCCTTTCGCAATATTTCGAATGCGATCAAGGGAAAACACAGGTTGGACAGCAAATGACTCTGCTGAAAGAGAACACTATGCTGTAGGCTACCAAAATATATGATCAACATCCAAATATTGTTTTACGAGAGCGAGGCTTTTGGCACGGGTCGACAATCACCAGCGAGTGATCTGTGTATCATTGGTGAAACTGGAAACCATTTTTATGACTAATTTCCTTATCTTGTAGCCTACAATATGTCTCCACACGCCATGGCTATTGATGGATTCAAGACAAGGTCGTTTTTATTGAGCTCAGATTCTCAGTTTGTCAGTGTCAAAGTAGCCTGCCATTTCGATCATTTGTGCGGTATCAAAAAATATTCTGCCAGAGTCTCCAGTCATGAAAAATGAAATGCGTTTATAAAGGGCAACATTTTTCCCGGACCTTAGGCTACTAAAAACGTTCCCTATGTGTGCAACTTCTGTAAGTCCCTCTACTGTACTGCTCTATACCACTACGCAAATGCGCCGTAATGCATGCCTAATTATAAAGGTGCCTTTTTTTATGCGTTCTGGTACCTCAGAACTCCCCAGGTCACTTTACATGTAGCATTTTATATTTGTTCAGTATATTTCAATTGACTGATTTCCTTATGAACTAACTCAGTAAAATCTTTGCATTTATATTTTTGTTCTGTGTGTGGAGTGCTTTCGGAAAGTTTTCAGACCCCTTGACTTTTTACATAATTGATAAAATAAATGTTTCCCCCCCTCATCAATCTACACACAATACCCCATAATGACTGCAACGTTTTTGAAATTGTTGCAAATGTATTATAAATAAAATAAACATACCTTATTTACATAAGTATTCTGAACCTTTCCTATGAGACTTGAAATTGAGTTCAGGTGCATCCTGTTTCCATTGATCATCCTTGATGTTTCTACAACTTGATTGGAGTCCACCTGTGGTAAATTCAATTGATTGGACATGATTTGGAAAGGCACACACCTGTCTATATAAGGTCCCACAGTTGACAGTGCATGTCAGAGCAAAAACCAAGCCATGAGGTTGAAGGACTTTTCCGTAGAGCTCAGAGACAGGATTGTGTCATGGCACAGATCTGGGGAAGGGTACCAAAACATTTCTGCAGCATTGAAGGTCCCCAAGAACACAGTGGCGTCCGTCATTCTTAAATGGAAGAAGTTTGGAACCACCCAGACTCTTCCTAGAGTTGGCTGCCCGGCCAAACTGTACAATCGGGGGAGAAGGGCCTTGTTCAGGGAGGTGACCAAGAACCCGATGGTCACTCTGGCAGAGTTCCTCTGTGGAGATGGGAGAACCTTCACTGCACTCCACCAATCAGGCCTTTATGGTAGAGTGGCAAGACGGAAGCCACTCTTCCATAAAAGGCACATGACAGCCCGCTTGGAGTTTGCCAAAAGGACTCTCAGACAATGAGAAACAAGGTTCTCTGTTCTGATGAAACCAAGCTTGAACTCTTTGACCTGAATGCCAAGCGTCACATCTGGAGGAAACCTGGCACCATTCCTACGGTGAAGCATGGTGGCAGCATCATGCTGTGGATATGTGTTTCAGCAGCAGGGACTGGGAGACTAGTCAGGATCCAGGGAAAGATGAATGGCACAAAGTACAGAGAAATCCTTGATGAAAACCTGCGCCGGCCCTCAGACTTGGGTGAACGTTCACCTTCCAACAGGACAACAACCCTACGCACACAGCCAAGACAACGCAGGAGTGGCTTTGGGACACGTCTCTGAATGTCCTTGAGTGGCCCAGCCAGAGCCCGGACTTGAACGCTATCAAACGTCTCTGGACGTGACAGAGCTTGAGAGGATCTGTAGAGAAGAATGGGAGAAATTCCTCAAATACAGGTGTGCAAAGCTTATAGTGTCATACCCAGAATACTCGAGGCTGTAATCGCTGCCAGATGTGCTTCCACAAAGTACTGAGTAAAAGGTCTGAATACATATGTGAATGTGATATTTCTGTTTTTTTAATACATTGCCACAAATTCTGTTTTTGCTTTGTCATTATGGGGTTGTGTGGATTGAGGTGAAACATTCGTTTTTTTTTTTTTCCATTTTAGAATAAGGCTGTAACAATGTAGAACGGGTGGAGGTCTGAATACTTTCCGAATGCACTGTATATGCACCTTATCGTTCATTATAATGGATCTTGAGTTTCTGTTCTATTAGGTAAGAGTAGCAATGCTATTTTCCATGTTCCTGCTATTACAATAAAACTCTTCCATTCAACTGGTTTGCATTTGTTTGCTTCTCAATGTTTCAGTGCTCATGTACGGCTATTACTAGAAACCACTCATTCATTGCAGAGCCATTGTGTAGTGGTAACACTCCCTGGAACATGTCACAAGTGCAACTGTCCAACAGAGACCAGGTTAAATCCCTGTGTCCAACCTTCTCACTGTTTCTCCCACTTGCTTGTCTCCCCACATCGTTTCCTTACTTTCTGAATAGGTGTTAACACTAATATTGCTATACTGTATATACCCTCATCCCCTTTTTCCCCCCCCCTGTTTTCTTCCTTCCAGTTCCCAGTGGGTCGTATCCACAGGCACTTGAAGACTCGTACTACCAGCCATGGCCGTGTAGGAGCCACAGCGGCCGTGTACAGTGCTGCCATCCTGGAGTACCTCACCGCTGAGGTGCGCGTACCACCGACGCATCTGATAAAATACATCCTGTTGGATTAGACTATTGCTGTCATGTAACCAAAATGTCATTTATCAATTTGTGAGGGATTGGGAAGATGTATAAGAGTGCTATTGAATAGTAGATCTCTGAATCGTTTCATATTTGAGTTTAAGATTTTTGTTTCCAGGTACTGGAGTTGGCGGGCAACGCTTCCAAAGATCTGAAGGTGAAGCGCATCACCCCTCGCCACTTGCAGCTCGCTATCCGTGGAGACGAGGAGTTGGACTCCCTCATCAAGGCCACCATCGCTGGAGGAGGTGAGTTGTAATAATAATAATAATATGCCATTTAGCAGACGCTTTTATCCAAAGCGACTTACAGTCATGCGTGCATAATTTTTTATTTTTTTTGTGTATGGGTGGTCCTGGGGATCGAACCCACTACCTTGGCGTTACAAGCGCCGTGCTCTACCAGCTGAGCTACAGAGGACCACAGTTGTGAAGGCACACCGTTATTAGATCACTTGCTCTCACACACAGTTATTGGAACAAACACACGCATAATCGCCCTCCACATATGCACCCGTTTTTGGATCATTGCTATTGTACGTGGTGTTTTCAAAATACTAGATGTCCACATCTCCATTTCTTTCATAACATGCATACGCTCGTGTTCTTGTTTGACCGCTGTTTGCTTCTGTTTCCAGGAGTGATCCCTCACATCCACAAGTCCCTGATTGGGAAGAAGGGCCAGCAGAAGACTGCGTAGACAGACATCTTGTTGACTGTGAAGGATTTTATTCGGACTGGACTGTGTTCGGAGACGCTTGTATTCAGACTTACTTGACCGACCAGAACTTCACATTTTCTTTTATTAATATTATAGCTAACGATGATGAGTGATTGTTACGGTTTTGTCATTATTGTAATATTTCCCATAACTAGAAAAACTCAAACACATTTGGATTAGGGCTGGGCGACTGGCCTAAAAATCGGATCGTAATTTATTTTTTAATTTATGGGCGGTTCCTAAAACATGTAATAGTTTTCTTGTACAATTTTAAAGGTCAAATAGTCAAGCAACAATCTAATTCAGGACTTGTGAAATTATACCTGGGCTCAATAAAAGCCTTCTACAACATAAGATCACTAATAATTTAAATATTTTATCAATTTTAACCTGCTTTTTTGCAATCACTGATCTGGTTTATGAAAATTCCCCTTTTCTAACAAATTTAACCAGAATCATGCATAATGTACATTAACTAATAATTAATAACTTCTTGTAGCAGGCGTTATAGAAAATTAACACTGGTCTCAAGCGCAAGCCCACATGCTAGTAGGTAGCCAGCTAATCTTTGTATTTCACATTTAGTGTACTTGGGTCTATTTGCTAGCTAACAAGGCAGAACAGTTGCATTATAATAATAAATTATGAACACACCCTTCTGTTTCCAACTGTTTAAACAGCATGCTATCCTGTCCACTTTGTTCAGATGTTGAAATCAAGTGGCCTAACTTGTCAGAATGAGAAGTTGCCAATCATATTGTTTTATGACTAGACAGCTAGTATAAGTCTTTGGCTAAAATGCTGCTTCGTGTAAATGGTAGTGCAATGCTGCGCGCGACAAACTGAGCATTCATTTCCATAGACGCGCTCTTTTAATTAGTGTCTGCTCTGCGTGCAATTTGAGTAGTTAAGACAAAGGGTATCGTCAGAAAAGGTAACTTCTCCTCTTGTTACATTAAAATGTCCATATGACCGGTTTTCTGTTGGACCAAACCTTAAATGCAAATAGCAAGTTGAAACCAATTGTCGGAGAGGAAGAACTGATCTCATCTTTATGAGTGGCAGGGGGAGTGTGAACCATAGAGCACGTGTCAAACTTATTCCACAGAGGGCAGAGTGTTTGCGGGTTTTCACTCCTCCCTTGTACTTGATTGACAAATGAAGGTCCCTAATTAGTAAAGAACTCCCCTCATCTGGTTGTCTTAATTGAAAACATCCGCAGACACTAGGCCCTCCATGGAATGAGTTCGACACCCCTGCCGTAGAGGCGAGAGGTTTCACTCGCACCAAAATCTGTCCAAAATAAGGCCAATGGGATTGAGCTTAGTTTGGATTTAATCTTGTCGCCTGCCTTTGGGACGACTCCCACTGTTAGGGTGGAGACATGCATCTCATCATTATATACAGATCTCTGGTGTTAGTGGGAAGGAGCGAAGAAGATGAGACCAAAAAGACATGAGAACAAGCAGACAATGACACTCATAAAAATGAAAAAGACAATACACCTCTTCTTGCGATACAGGCATTTAGAATATTGCACAAAT
The DNA here is from genome assembly GCF_020615455.1 of Coregonus clupeaformis. Classification (NCBI taxonomy): domain Eukaryota; kingdom Metazoa; phylum Chordata; class Actinopteri; order Salmoniformes; family Salmonidae; genus Coregonus; species Coregonus clupeaformis. The sequence goes on from NC_059207.1 coordinate 53,931,887, forward strand.
TCGAATTAATCAAATTAATTCGATATCGCCCATTTTTTTTAATTTTTAGATTGTTGGGCAGGACGGGGAAATAATCATACGTTTGTTATTGTGACAGTTGAATTTGTTTTGATTGGCAGGGCTTCGTAAATGTTTTATACTGAAAATTGAATTAAAACTCATTTTTTATAAAAACGAAGCTGTTTGTGGATTTCTTCCGTATTGGTCTAGCTAAATTATTAGAATTTTTATGCTACGATGAAGTAATGTCTTTATTTGCTACTAGTTCTAACAAAGCCTGTATCAAGGCTAGGGTTGCAAAGGGTGGGTATACTACTGGAAACGTTTTACCAGGGAACTACCAGAGGTTTATAGAGCGCAATTGTAATGGCATCTCTTTGTAGGCTCGTTGGTCACAGCCAATAGGGAAATGAATGTAGTTTTTTGATCAACTCCGAAAAACTCCGAAAATAAGGTCTGTGGTTAAAAACAGGCTTAGGAGATCTTTTGCTTTATTCTACAAGAATCAGCTAACATCACTTTGTGAATTTTGAAGTATTTTATGTCATCCAAATGAGCGCATGAAGGCTTCATAATTCATGAAGGTCATGTTAACTGATTATCTTATAAAGGAAAAATGCCTATGGGGGAAATGAAGTCTGCGGTTAACACAGGCTTAGGAGACCATACTTTTTTGAACCATAAGCGATGGAGGACTCGTCTTTATACCATTCTGTGACCTCATGGGCAGCGCTATTGAGGCTGCAGTAAAAGTCAGTATCTGGTGTGGCCACCAACTGCATTAAGTACTGCAGTGCATCTCCTTCTCATGGACTGCACCAGATTTGCCATTTCTTGCTGTGAGATGTTACCCCACTCTTCCAACAAGGCACCTGCAAGTTCCCGGACAATTCTGGGGGGAATGGCCCTAGCCCTCACCCTCCGATCCAACAGGTCCCAGACGTGCTCAATGGGATTGAGATCCTCTTCGCTGGCCATGGCAGAACACTGACATTCCTGTTTTGCAGGAAATCACGCACAGAACGAGCAGTATGGCTGGTGGCATTGTCATGCTGGAGGGTCATGTCAGGATGAGCCTGCAGGAAGGGTACCACATGAGGGAGGAGGATATCTTCCCTGTAACGCACAGCGTTGAGATTGCCTGCAATGACAACAAGCTCAGTCCGATGATGCTGTGACACACCGCCCCAGACCATGACGGACCCTCCACCTCCAAATCGATCCCGCTCCAAAGTACAGGCCTCGGTGTAACGCTCATTCCTTCGACGATAAACGCAAATCCGACAATCACCCCTGGTGAGACAAAACCGTGACTCGTCAGTGAAGAGCACCTTTTGCCAGTCCTGTCTAGTCCTGCAACGGTGTGTTTGTGCCCATAGGCGACATTGTTGCCTGTGATGTCTGGTGAGGACCTGCCTTACAACAGGCCTACAAGCCCTCAGTCCAGCCTCTCTCAGCCTATTGCGGGCAGTCTGAGCACTGATGGAGGGATTGTGCGTTCCTGGTGTAACTCGGGCAGATGTTGTTGCCACCCTGTACCTGTCCCGCAGGTGTGATGTTCGGATGTACCGATCCTGTGCAGGTGTTGTTACACGTGGTCTGCCACTGCGAGGACGATCAGCTGTCCGTCCTGTCTCCCTGTAGCACTGTCTTAGTCGTCTCACAGTACGGACATTGCAATTTATTGCCCTGGCCACACCTGCAGTCCTCATGCCTCCTTGCAGCATGCCTAAGGCACGTTCACGCAGATGAGCAGGGACCCTGGGAATCTTTCTTTTGGTGTTTTTCAGAGTCAGTAGAAAGGCCTCTTTAGACTCCTACATTTTCATAACTGTGACCTTAATTGCCTACCGTCTAGTGTCTTAAGAACCGTTCCACAGGTGCATGTTCATTCATTGTTTATGGTTAATTGAACAAGCGTGGGAAACTGTTTAAACCCTTTACAATGAAGATCTGTGAAGTTATTTTGATTTTTATGAATTATCTTTCAAAGACAGGGTCCTGAAAAAGGGACATTTCTTTTTTTGCTGAGTTTACTAGGAACTCATGGACAATATGGTCACAGATATAAAAAATTTATACTGAATGCATTTTAAAAAAAGTTATTGAAGCATAAGTTACCATAGATGACCATAGATTGTTAGTTACCAAAATTACAGAAGATTCTGGTAATTTGTGTAAATTACCAGTAGCTTTGCAACCCTAATCAAGGCACTTTAAAAACATCTCTGGTTTGTTGATGTGACAAAATGATCAAATGCTGTAGGTAGCCTATAGCGATTAAGAGCGTTGGGCCAGTAACCGAAAGGTCGCTGGTTTGAATCCCCAAGCCGACTAGGTAAGCAATCTTTCGACATGCCCTTGAGCAAGGCACTTAACCCTAATTGCTCCTGTAAGTCGCTCTGGATAAGAGCGTCCGCTAAATGACTAAAATGTAAATACAGCATTTTATGATGAGTAGTAATATCTTGATTTGCAGCTAGTTTTAGTGCTTTGTTAAAGGGACAATCTGCAGTCGAAACAATAACAAATTATATGTTGTCAATCATTTTGACAACTGTGCTGAGCAATTAACCGAAATGTTGGTTATTTTTCGGGTTTAAACCATGTCGGTTCAATTATTTGAATTCTATTTCAATAGTTTTTCTGTGAGCTCAATGCGCACATTGCGCAGTTTCTCAAAATAAATCGGATCAAGCCCGAACTGTGTGATGTAGTAGGGAGTTGTAGTTTCCAACAGACCAATATTCTACATAGTTTAGTGCCAAAAACGTGGTAATTAACTACAATGACCATAATCCATTGCACACCTCATACTTGTCCGGTCTGTTTCTTTTACGTCTGCTACTTAAGAGACAAGAATGGTCGATCGAGAGGAATAGAGAGCAGTTGCTAGCTCTACCTGAAAATACATTATATAAGTGACTGATAGTTGGTATTCAGCAGTCATAAGTATGCCTTATTTACTTTGAAGAACTACTAAAATTATTTTGTCGGACAGCATAGGCACTTTCTCCATAGGGATGAGATGATGACTTGGAATGAAATAAAGTCATCAAATAAAACAAATGTAATATAAACAACTGAAATATTTTATTAAAGTAATGTGAATAAATGATGGTTAATAAGTGAAGCACTAAGCAGTAATTGGCAGTCACTACCCTCATGGGACTTTTATTAATTGTTTTATTCTGTGGTGTTACAGCATTCAACCCACATAATGCATAGTGCATTTAATGTAAAAAAATTAAAATAATCACTTTCAAAATCCATGATTATGTTTTAATCTAACCAAACAGACTTCAAAAAGCACTAATCGCTCAGCACTACAACATATCAACAATTCCCTCTGTAACGCCTCGATCACACCAACAGCGCCATTGCGTTTTGGTACACCAGAAGTAAATTGATTTCCAATGGAACGCTGCGTTTGCCTTGCAGCATTGCAGAGGCAGTTGCAGTGCATTCTGTGTGGGGCATACGTTGGCTATATCAAACGTATGCATCAAATTGCATGTGTAGACGGCTTGACAGAAATGGTAGCAGAAGGTGAATGTTGAACGTTGGTTGCACACATATCCAGATGATGCTGCTTACTATTTTGCGCAATGACTCTGTAGGTGTGATCGAGGTGTAAAAGTCTGGAGAATATACAGTGGGGAAAAAAAGTATTTAGTCAGCCACCAATTGTGCAAGTTATCCCACTTAAAAAGATGAGAGGCCAGTAATTTTCATCATAGGTACACGTCAACTATGGCAGACAAATTGAGAAAAGAAAATCCAGAAAATCACATTGTAGGATTTTTTATGAATTTATTTGCAAATTATGGTGGAAAATAAGTATTTGGTCAACTACAAACAAGCAAGATTTCTGGCTCTCACAGAACTGTAACTTCTTCTTTAAGAGGCTCCTCTGTCCTCCACTCGTTACCTGTATTAATGGCACCTGTTTGAACTTGTTATCAGTATAAAAGACACCTGTCCACAACCTCAAACAGTCACACTCCAAACTCCACTATGGCCAAGACCAAAGAGCTGTCAAAGGACACCAGAAACCAAATTGTAGACCTGCACCAGGCTGGGAAGACTGAATCTGCAATAGGTAAGCAGCTTGGTTTGAAGAAATCAACTGTGGGAGCAATTATTAGGAAATGGAAGACATACAAGACCACTGATAATCTCCCTCGATCTGGGGGTTCCACGCAAGATCTCACCCCGTGGGGTCAAAATGATCACAAGAACGGTGAGCAAAATCCCAGAACCACACGGGGGGACCTAGTGAATGACCTGCAGAGAGCTGGGACCAAAGTAACAAAGCCTACCATCAGTAACACACTACGCCGCCAGGGACTCAAATCCAGCAGTGCAAGACGTGTCCCCCTGCTTAAGCCAGTACATGTCCAGGCCCGTCTGAAGTTTGCTAGAGTGCATTTGGATGATCCAGAAGAGGATTGGGAGAATGTCATATGGTCAGATGAAACCAAAATATAACTTTTTGGTAAAAACTCAACTCGTCGTGTTTGGAGGACAAAGAATGCTGAGTTGCATCCAAAGAACACCATACCTACTGTGAAGCATGGGGGTGGAAACATAATGCTTTGGGGCTGTTTTTTCTGCAAAGGGACCAGGACGACTGATCCGTGTAAAGGGAAAGAATGAATGGGGCCATGTATTGTGAGATTTTGAGTGAAAACCTCCTTCCATCAGCAAGGGCATTGAAGATGAAACGTGGCTGGGTCTTTCAGCATGACAATGATCCCAAACACACCGCCCGGGCAATGAAGGAGTGGCTTCGTAAGAAGCATTTCAAGGTCCTGGAGTGGCCTAGCCAGTCTCCAGATCTCAACCCCATAGAAAATCTTTGGAGGGAGTTGAAAGTCTGTGTTGCCCAGCGACAGCCCCAAAACATCACTGCTCTAGAGGAGATCTGCATGGAGGAATGGGCCAAAATACCAGCAACAGTGTGTGAAAACCTTGTGAAGACTTACAGAAAACGTTTGACCTGTGTCATTGCCAACAAAGGGTATAAACAAAGTATTGAGAAACTTTTGTTATTGACCAAATACTTATTTTCCACCATAATTTGCAAATAAATTCATAAAAAATCCTACAATGTGATTTTCTGGATTTATTTTTCTCATTTTGTCTGTCATAGTTGAAGTGTACCTATGATGAAAATTACAGGCCTCTCTCATCTTTTTAAGTGGGAGAACTTGCACAATTGGTGGCTGACTAAATACTTTTTTCCCCACTGTATCTAAGCCACCACACAAACTTTGGTGAAGGTATACTGAACAAAAATATAAACGCAACAATATCAAAGATTTTACTGAGTTACAGTTCATGTGAGGAAATCAGTCAATTGATATGAAATCATTAGGCCCTAATCTTCGGATTTCACATGACAGGGAATACAGATATGCATCTGTTGGTCACAGATACCTTAATAAACATAGGCCTCACAGTGGGCCTCAGGATAATGTCACAGTATTTCTGTGCATTCAAATTGCCATGGATAAAATGTAATTTTGTTCGTTGTCCGTAGCTTATGCCTGCCCATACCAAAACCCCACCGCCACCATGGGGCACACTATTCACAATGTTGACATCAGCAAACTGCTCCTCCACACGACGCCATACACGTGGTCTGCGGTTGTGATGCCGGTTGGACGTACTGCCAAATTCTCTAAAACGACGTTGGAGGCGGTTATGATAGAGACATTAACATTCAATTCTCTGGCAACAGCTCTGGTGGACATATCTGCAGTCAGCATACCAATTTCACGCCTCCTCAAAATATCTGTGGCATTTTGTTGTGACAAAACTGCACATTTTAGAGTGGCCTTTTATTGTCCCCACACAAGGGGCACCTGAGTAATGATCATGCTGTTTAATCAGCTTCTTGATATGCCACCTGTCAGGTGGATGGATTGGAAAAAGGAGAAATGCTCACTAACAGGGATGTAAACAAATTTGTGCACAACATTTGGGAGAAATAAGCTTTTTGTGCACGTGGAACATTTCTGGTATCTTTCATTTCAGCTCATGAAACATGGGACTAACAATTTACATGTTGCGTTTATATTTTTGTTCTGTGTAGGTGTTTCTGAAGCCGAGATGAATTTGTTGGCGTGTGGGAAGAGTCTAACATTCGGGAAATGGCACTGAAATTAGCCTACCGATCGCCTATTTAGACCCAATCACCATCTCTTCAAAGTATGTTGAGATATTTTTTACATATAGTATTATTTCTAATAAAGATATCTACATACAGTGCATTCGGAAAGTATTCAGACCCCTTGACTTTTTCCACATTTTGTAACGTTACAGCCTTATTCTAAAATGTATTAAATAAATGTTTTTCCTCATCAATCTACACACACTACCCCATAAAGACAAAGCAAAAACAGGTTTTTATAAATTTGAGCAAATGTATAAAAAAACAAAAACAGATACCTTATTTACATATGTATTCAGACCCTTTGCTATGCGAATCGAAATTGAGCTCCTGTTTCCATTGATCATCCTTGAGATGTTTCTACAACTTGATTGGAGTCCACCTGTGGTAAATTCAATTGATTGGACATGATTTGGAAAGGCACACACCTGTCTATATAAGGTCCCACAGTTGACAGTGCATGTCAGAGAAAAAACTAAGCCATGTTGAAGGAATTGTCCGTAGAGCTCCGAGACAGGATTGTGTCGAGTCACAGATCTGGGGAAGGGTACCAAAAAATGTCTGCAACATTGAAGGTCCCCAAGAACACAGTGGCCTCCATCATTCTTGAATGGAAGAAGTTTGGAACCCCCAAGACTCCTCCTAGAGCTGGCCGCCCGGCCAAACTGAGCAATCGGGGTAGGAAGGGCCTTGGTCAGGGAGGTGACCAAGAACCTGATGGTCACTTTGACAGAGCCCTAGAGTTCCTCTGTGGAGATGGGAGAACCTTCCAGAAGGACAACCGTCTCTGCAGCACTCCACTCCTCAGTAAAAGGCACATGACAGCCCGCTTGGAGTGTGCCAAAATGTACCTAAAGACTCTCAGACCATGAGAAACAAGATTATCTGGTCTGATGAAACCAAGATTGAACTCTTTGTCCTGATTGCCAAGCGTCACGTCTGGATGAAACCTGGCACCATTCCTACGGTGAAGCGTGGTGGCAGCATCATGCTGTGGATATGTGTTTCAGCAGCAGGGACTGGGAGACTAGTCAGGATCCAGGGAAAGATGAATGGCGCAAAGTACAGAGAAATCCTTGATGAAATCCTGCGCCGGCCCTCAGACTTGGGTGAACGTTCACCTTCCAACAGGACAACAACCCTACGCACACAGCCAAGACAACGCAGGAGTGGCTTTGGGACACGTCTCTGAATGTCCTTGTGGCCCAGCCAGAGCCCGGACTTGAACGCTATCGAACGTCTCTGGACATGACAGAGCTTGAGAGGATCTGTAGAGAAGAATGGGAGAAATTCTGCAGCACTCCACTCCTCAGTAAAAGGCACATGACAGCCCGCTTGGAGTGTGCCAAAATGTACCTAAAGATTCTCAGACCATGAGAAACAAGATTATCTGGTCTGATGAAACCAAGATTGAACTCTTTGTCCTGATTGCCAAACGTCATGTCTGGAGGAAACCTGGCACCATCCCTACGGTGAAGCATGGTGGTGGCAGCATTATTCTGTGGGGATGTTTTTCAGCGGCAGGGACTGGGAGACTAGTCAGGATCAAGGCAAAGATGAACGGAGCAAAGTACAGAAAGATCCTTCATGAAAACCTGCTCAGGACCTCAGACTGGGGCGAAGGTTCATCTTCCAACAGGACAACGACTCTAAGCACACAGCCAAGACAACGCAAGAGTGGCTTCGGGACAAGTCTCTGAATGTTCTTGAGTGGTCCAGCCAGAGCCCGGACTTGAACCCGATCGAACATCTCTGGGGAAACCTGAAAATAGCTGTGCAGCGACGCTCCCCATCCAACCTGACAGAGCTTAAGAGGATCTGCAGAGAAGAATGGGAGAAACTCTCCAAATACAGGTGTGCTTGTACCATCATACCCAAGAAGACTTGAGGCTGTAAACGCTGCCAAAGGTGCTTCAACAAAGTACTGAATAAAGGGTCTGAATACTTATGTAAATGTAATATTTCCGGTTTTGTATTTTTTATACATTTGCAAAACTTTCTAAAAACCTGTTTTTGCTTTGTCATTATGGGGTATTCTGTGCAGATTGATGAGGGGGAAAACAATTTAATCCATTTTAGAATAAGGCTATAACGTAACAGAATGTGGAAAAGGTCAACGGGTCTGAATACTTTCCGAATGCACTGTATATTTCAGGAGGTTGTGTATCCCTGGAAATAATCAGAATTCATGTAAACAGTTTGAAAACAGTTTGTCCAAAAAAAGTGCGGTGCGTTCAGAACGATTTGTACTGAATGACACGTTTCCCCAAAACTATCTTGTACATTTTTGAACAGACTTTGAGGTATGTTTGCTCCCATTTGGTGGGTGTGGCGAGGTGTGGCTTGAAGCAATGAGTGGTGTATTTAAAGAGCAGTGGCCATGCTGACAGCGTTCCAGACCCCAACACCTTCACGTTTTTTCAACTGATCGTTCAGTACAGCACCATTTCCATTCAACTGAACATTCCAGAACGTAAAAACATACTGAACAGACAGAACCCGGGTATGGGGTAAATTGAGCATAGGGACAGTGTAAGTTTGTAAGTGGGTGATGGAATCCTGTGACAGTGGGTGATGGTCCTGGTAGGTCAAAGTTTAATTCATGGAATTGGGGTGTGGTATATTGTATATCTTAAATGTATGCATACATTCAGATATACTGTAGATATCTCTGTTCAATATCACTTACCCTACCTTTTCTTGACCAGGGGCAGGGATGTTGTTTCGATGTGCCAAAGTTCTCTGCATTTGAGGCTACTAAGCCCATGAAACTCGTCTGTGAGATTCTTGATATGTTTAGCAAGCTCAGACTCCATGCCATCAGATAAGACCTTGTGTGCCTCTGGCTCTGCTATTCTATCATAGACTCTCTTTCGCACAGGTACATGTTTTTTTAAATATTTTTATTTATTTTTTAAATTGGTTCCCACTTTGTTTTTTACAGCTTTTTATTTTGTTGTTGCATGTACATTCTACACACATTTGACATACATGGCACTTAAAAAATATATGTTTTACAGTAGTTACATAGCAAGAATAAAGTATTTTGATATACAGTACATTACATCTAGATAGTACTTATACAGTATAAATCGTGTTTTCAGTCATAACTATTATAGAACATGAGCTTTTAAACCCACCCCTCAGCTACTCTCAGTCCATCCCACCTACCTGTATCTCCGTAAACCGCCCTCTTAAGATTTCCATGTGCCATATATTTTTCAGCTGTGCTGTGATGTTTCATATAAATTCTGAACCTGTCTAATCGCATAGTATCTACAGATTGTAAGTTAAAGATACATATTTTTACTAAAAGTGTTATTATATTGTTGATTGATTGACTATGGTTTTCCAAATCTCCCAACAGTGCTATTTGTAGGGTTCATTTTAGATAAATGTTGTGATTTTTCAGCCATTCCTGAACCTGTGACCAGAAACAAGGTACATAGGGGGCAATACCTAAATAAGTGATCTAATGATTCTGTCTCTTCGTAGCTAAATCTGCAGAGCTGAAATGGTTGTATACCCCATATACTGTACATAACATTCTGTTTGTGGCAAGAATGTTGTATAATAATTTAAATTGAAAAAGTTTTGAATCAAGCGTTGTTTTGTGTATCAGTTCATAAACCATGTACCACGGAATCGGCACATCCAAAATCTCTTCCCAACTATTTTGCAACCTGTATGGCGCTGCGGTCAACATTTTGGCCCTCAAGGAAAATGGAAATATTTTTTTATTCATGACAATTAGTTTTTGCCAATTTTGGTCTTTAATAAAGGGCAAACAAACAAGTTCACTACCTTCTCCCCCTTCCACTTGCCTCCTCCATTTTTTTGGTAATGCTGCAATCAGTTGGTTGTAATTTTGGATGGAGCAAACATTTCCGTAAATGTTTGTTAACTGCACGTGACATAACTCCACCTTTCCTATTCATAATATCATTAACAAAGATAATTCCTTTTCTTTAAAAAAATTCCATAAAGAACGTTTTTTTTAATCAATTAGTAAATTTGAACCATATTATTTGATGTTGTCTTTTCTGGAGGATGAAACAAATTGCAACCAGCTTTGTATGGCTTGTTTTAGAAAGGGCAATGTTTTGAAAAAGGTTCAATTTTCAATTAACTGAAAGTGAGAGGTTGTAATCTGGATAAAGGCAAAAAATGACATTATTTTAAGAAGGGATGAGCCATTCTTACTAATCTAATGGAGAACCAATTTGGGTTTAAGTATGACTTTTGTATGACTGATGCCTTTAGTGAGAGGTTTAATGCTTTAATATTTAATACATTTAACTCATAGTCATTATATAAATAAGCAAGTTTTATTTTGTCTGGCTTGCCATTCCAAATAAAGTGAACTATCTTTTGCTCAAATAATTTTAAAGACTAATCGTTCAGCGTGGGCAGGGCCATAAGTAAATAGGTAAACTGGGATATGACTAAAGTTCCTTTATTTCTTTAGGGATATTTTGAATACCGAGCATGTCCACTTCACCGTCAGACCATTTTATTGGTAAACTACACGGTAATGTAAAATATGTATTTTTTTGCCATCAAATACATACAGTGAGGGAAAAAAGTATTTGATCCCCTACTGATTTGGTATGTTTGCCCACTGACAAATAAATGATCAGTCTATAATTTTAATGGTAGGTTTATTTGATCAGTGAGAGACTGAATAACAACAATAAAATCCAGAAAAACGCATGTCAAAAATGTTATAAATTGATTTGCATTTTAATGAGGGAAATAAGTATTTGACCCCTCTGCAAAACATGACTTAGTACTTGGTGGCAAAACCCTTGTTGGCAATCACAGATGTCAGACATTTCTTGTAGTTGGCCACCAGGTTTGCAAACATCTCAGGAGGGATTTTGTCCCACTCCTCTTTGCAGATCTTCTCCAAGTCATTAAGGTTTCGAGGCTGATGTTTGGCAACTCGAACCTTCAGCTCCCTCCACAGATTTTCTATGGGATTATGGTCTGGAGACTGGCTAGGCCACTCCAGGACCTTAATGTGCTTCTTCTTGAGCCACTCCTTTGTTGCCTTGGCTGTGTGTTTTGGGTCATTCTCATGCTGGAATACCCATCCACAACCCATTTTCAATGCCCTGGCTGAGGGAAGGAGGTTCTCACCCAAGATTTGATGGTACATGGCGCCGTCCATCGTCCCTTGATGCGGTGAAGTTGTCCTGTCCCCTTAGCAGAAAAACACCCCCAAAGCATAATGTTTCCACCTCCATGTTTGACGGTGGGGATTGTGTTCTTGGGGTCATAGGCAGCATTCCTCCTCCTCCAAACACGGCGAGTTGAGTTGATGCCAAAGAGCTCGATTTTGGTCTCATCTGACCACAACACTTTCACCCAGTTCTCCTCTAAATCATTCAGATGTTCATTGGCAAACTTCAGAAGGGCCTGTATATGTGCTTTCTTGAGCAAGGGGACCTTGCGGGCGCTGCAGGATTTCAGTCCTTCACGGCGTAGTGTGTTACCAATTGTTTTCTTTGTGACTATGGTCCCAGCTGCCTTGAGATCATTGAAAAGATCCTCCCGTGTAGTTCTGGGCTGATTCCTCACCGTTCTCATGATCATTGCAACTCCAAGAGGTGAGATCTTGCATGGAGCCCCAGGCCGAGGGAGATTGACAGTTATTTTGTGTTTCTTCCATTTGCGAATAATCGCACCAACTGTTGTCACCTTCTCACCAAGCTGCTTGGCGATGGTCTTGTAGCCCATTCCAGCCTTGTGTAGGTCTACAATCTTGTCCCTGACATCCTTGGTCTTGGCCATGGTGGAGAGTTTGGAATCTGATTGATTGATTGCTTCTGTGGACAGGTGTCTTTTATACAGGTAACAAACTGAGATTAGGAGCACTCCCTTCAAGAGTGTGCTCCTAATCTCAGCTCGTTACCTGTATAAAAGACACCTGGGAGCCAGAAATCTTTCTGATTGAGAGGGGGTCAAATACTTATTTCCCTCATTAAAATGCAAATGAATTTATATTCTGTCTCTCACAGTTCAAATAAACCTACCATTAAAATTATAGACTGATCATTTCTTTGTCAGTGGGCAAACGTACAAAATCAGCAGGGGATCAAATACTTTTTTCCCTCACTGTAATATGGTACAGTGGCTTGCGAAACTATTCACCCCCCTTGGCATTTTTCCTATTTTGTTGCCTTACAACCTGGAATTAAAATTGATTTTTTGGGGGGTTTGTATCATTTGATTTACACAACATGCCTACTACTTTGAAGATGCAAAATATTTTTTTTTGTGAAACGAACAAGAAATACAGTGGGGAAAAAAAGTATTTAGTCAGCCACCAATTGTGCAAGTTCTCCCACTTAAAAAGATGAGAGAGGCCTGTAATTTTCATCATAGGTACACATCAACCATGACAGACAAAATGAGATTTTATTTTACAGAAAATCACATTGTAGGATTTTTAATGAATTTATTTGCAAATTATGGTGGAAAATAAGTATTTGGTCAATAACAAAAGTTTCTCAATACTTTGTTATATACCCTTTATTGGCAATGACACAGGTCAAACGTTTTCTGTAAGTCTTCACAAGGTTTTCACACACTGTTGCTGGTATTTTGGCCCATTCCTCCATGCAGATCTTCTCTAGAGCAGTGATGTTTTGGGGCTGTCGCTGGGCAACACGGACTTTCAACTCCCTCCAAAGATGTTCTATGGGGTTGAGATCTGGAGACTGGCTAGGCCACTCCAGGACCTTGAAAAGCCACTCCTTCGTTGCCCGGGCGGTGTGTTTGGGATCATTGTCATGCTGAAAGACCCAGCCACGTTTCATCTTCAATGCCCTTGCTGATGGAAGGAGGTTTTCACTCAAAATCTCACGATACATGGCCCCATTCATTCTTTCCTTTACACGGATCAGTCGTCCTGGTCCCTTTGCAGAAAAACAGCCCCAAAGCATGATGTTTCCACCCCCATGCTTCACAGTAGGTATGTGTTCTTTGGGTGCAACTCAGCATTCTTTGTCCTCCAAATACGACGAGTTGAGTTTTTACCAAAAGTTATATTTTGGTTTCATCTGACCATATGACATTCTCCCAATCCTCTTCTGGATCATCCAAATGCACTCTAGCAAACTTCAGACGGGCCTGGACATGTACTGGCTTAAGCAAGGGGACACGTCTGGCACTGCAGGATTTGAGTCCCTGGCGGCATAGTGTGTTACTGATGGTAGGCTTTGTTACTTTGGTCCCAGCTCTCTGCAGGTCATTCACTAGGTCCCCCCGTGTGGTTCTGGGATTTTTGCTCACCGTTCTTGTGATCATTTTGACCCCACGGGGTGAGATCTTGCGTGGAGCCCCAGATCGAGGGAGATTATCAGTGGTCTTGTATGTCTTCCATTTCCTAATAATTGCTCCCACAGTTGATTTCTTCAAACCAAGCTGCTTACCTATTGCAGATTCAGTCTTCCCAGCCTGGTGCAGGTCTACAATTTTGTTTCTGGTGTGCTTTGACAGCTCTTTGGTCTTGGCCATAGTGGAGTTTGGAGTGTGACTGTTTGAGGTTGTGGACAGGTGTCTTTTATACTGATAACAAGTTCAAACAGGTGCCATTAATACAGGTAACGAGTGGAGGACAGAGGAGCCTCTTAAAGAAGAAGTTACAGGTCTGTGAGAGCCAGAAATCTTGCTTGTTTGTAGGTGACCAAATACTAATTTTCCACCATAATTTGCAAATAAATTCATTAAAAATCCTACAATGTGATTTTCTGGATTTTTTTTTCTCAATTTGTCTGTCATAGTTGACGTGTACCTATGATGAAAATTACAGGCATCTCTCATCTTTTTAAGTGGGAGAACTTGCACAATTGGTGGCTGACTAAATACTTGTTTTCCCCACTGTAAGACAAAAAAACAGAACTTGAGCGTGCAAAGTCAATACTTTGTAGAGCCACCTTTTGCAGCAATTACAGCTGCAAGTCTCTTGGGGTATGTCTCTATAAGCTTGGCACATATAGCCACTGGGATTTTTGCCCATTCTTGAAGGCAAAACTGCTCCAGCTCCTTCAAGTTGGATGGGTTCCGCTGGTGTACAGCAATCTTTAAGTCATACCACAGATTCTCAATTGGATTGAGGTCTAGGCCATTCCAAGACATTTAAATGGTTCCCCTTAAACCACTGAAGTGTTGCTTTAGCAGTATGCTTATGGTCATTGTCCTGCTGGAAGGTGAACCTCCGTCCCAGTCTCAAATCTCTGGAAGACTGAAACAGGTTTCCCTCAAGATTTTCCCTGTATTTAGCGCCATCCATCATTCCTTCAATTCTGACCAGTCTCCCAGTCCCTGCCAATGAAAAACATCCCCACAGCATGATGCTACCACCAACATGCTTCACTGTGGGGATGGTGTTCTCGGGGTGATGAGAGGTGTTGGGTTTGCGCCAGACATAGCGTTTTCCTTGATGGCCAAAAAGCTCAATTTTAGTCTCATCTGACCAGAGTACCTTCTTCCATATGTTCGGGGAGTCTCCCACATGCCTTTTGGCGAACACCAAACGTGTTTGCTTAATTTTGTCTTAAAGCAATGGCTTTTTTTCCGGCCACTCTTCCCTAAAGCCCAGCTCTGTGGAGTGTAAGGCTTAAAGTGGTCCTATGGCCAGATACTCCAATCTCCGCTGTGGAGCTTTGCTGCTCCTTCAGGGTTATCTTTGGTCTTTGTTGCCTCTCTGATTAATGCCCTCCTTGCCTGGTCTGTGAGTTTTGGTGGGCGGCCCTCTCTTGGCAGGTTTGTTGTGGTGCCATATTCTTTCAATTTTTTAATATTGGATTTAATGGTGCTCCGTGGGATGTTCAAAGTTTCAGACATTATTTTATAACCCAACCCTGATCTGTACTTCTCCATAACTTTGTCGCTGACCTGTTTGGAGACCTCCTTGGTCTTCATGGTGCCGCTTGCTTGGTGGTGCCCCTTGCTTAGTGGTGTTGCAGACTCTGGAGCCTTTCAGAACAGGTGTATATACTGATTTTTCTTTTTTTTAAACAAGTTATTTATTTCATTTCACTTCACCAATTTGGACTTTTTATTGTATGTCCATTACATGAAATCCAAATAAAAATCAATTTAAATTACAGGTTGTAATGCAACAAAATAGGAAAACCGGCAAGGGGAATGAGTACTTTTGCAAGGCACTGTACATCATAGTTTGGTTGAAATCTAGAGAGGTTAGAAAAATTATCTAGATCCTCAATGAGGCTATGCAGGGATCCAGATTGCGGATTTAAAAGAAAACATGAATCGTCAGCATACAATGATAATTGTTTTTAAGCCCTGAATTTATAGCCCCTTGATATTAATGTTGGATCTGATTTTAATAAATAACATTTCGATGGCCATAATAAATAGATATGCCGATATTGGACAACCTTACTTTACTCCTCTTGACAGTTTAAAACTTTCTGAGAAGTAGCCATTATTTACTGTTTTACACCTGGGGTTATTATACATCACTTTTTTTTGCCCTCATCAATCTACACACAATACCCCATAATGACAAAGCAAAAATTGTTTTTTAGAAATGTTTGTCAATGAATTAAAAATAAAAAACATTAATATCACATTGACATAAGTATTCAGACCCATAGTATTTTGTTGAAGCACCTTTGGCAGCGATTACAGCCTCAAGACTTCTTGGGTATGATGCTACAAGCTTGGCACACCTGTATTTGGGGAGTTTCTCCCATTCTTCTCTGCAGATCTTCTCAAGCTCTGTCAGGTTGAATGGGGAACATTGCTGCACAGCTATTTTCAGGTCTCTCCAGAGATGTTAGATCAGGTTCAAGTCCGGGCTCTGGCTGGACCTCTCAAGGACATTCAGAGGCTTGTCCCGAAGCCACTCCTGCGTTGTGTTGGCTGTGTGCTTAGGGTCGTTGTCCTGGTGGAAGGTGAACCTTTGCCCCAGTCTTAGGTCCTGAGCACTCTGGAGCAGGTTTTCATCAAGGATCTCTCTGTAATTTGCTCCGTTCATCTTTCCCTCGATCCTGACTAGTCTCCCAGTCCCTGCCGCTGAAAAACATCTCCACAGCATGATGCTGCCATCACCATGCTTCACCGTAGGGATGGTGCCAGGTCTCCTCCAGACGTGACGCTTGGCATTCAGGCCAAATAGTTCAATCTTGGTTTCATCAGACCAGAGAATCTTGTTTCTCATGGTCTGAGAGTCTTTAGGTGCCTTTTGGCAAACTCCAAGCGGGCTGTCATGTGCCTTTTACTGAGGAGTGGATCCGACTGGCCACTCTACCATAAAGGCCTGATTGGTGGAGTGCTTCAGAGATGGATGTCCTTCTGGAAATTTCTCCCATTTCCACAGAGGAACTCTAGAGCTCTGTCAGAGTGACCATCGGGTTCTTGGTCACCTCCTTGACCAATGCCCTTCTCCCCCAATTGCTCAGTTTAGCCGGGCGGCCAGCTCTAGGAAGAGCCTTGGTGGTTCCAAACTTCTTCCATTTAAGAATGATGGAGGCCACTGTTCTTGGGGACCTTCAATGCTGCAGACATTTTTTGGTACCCTTCCCCAGATCTGTGCCTCGACACAATCCTGCCTCGGAGCTCTACGGACAATTCCTTCGACCTCATGGCTTGGTTTTTGTTCTGACATGCACTGTGGGACCTTATATAGACAGGTGTGTGCCTTTCCAAATCATGTCCAATCAATTGAATTTACCACAGGTGGACTCAAATCAAGTTGTAGAAACATCTCAAGGATGATCAATGGAAACAGGATGCACCTGAGCTCAATTTCGAGTCTCATAGCAAAGGGTCTGAATACTTATGTAAATAAGGTATTTCTGTTTTCTTGCTAAAATTACTCAAACTGTTTTTGCTTAGTCATTATGGGGTATTGTGTGTAGATTGCTGAGGATTGTTATTTATTTAATCCATTTTAGAATGCTGTAATGTAACAAAATGTGGAAAAAGTCAAGGGGTCTCAATACTTTCCAAAGGCATTGTATATCAATTCTAGTCGTACTTTATCAAAAGCCTTTTCAAAATCTGCAATGAACACAAGACCTAGTTTCTGTTGTTTGAGGTACTTGTCTTATATTATCTCCAATATATCTTCCCTGTAAAACCTGTCTGTTCAGGGTGAATAATATCCGACAACACCTTTTAAATTCTATGTGCTAAAGTATAAGGGGCCTCCAGTTTTTTAGATAGACTGGATCTTTATACTTACCACCTGGGTTCTGTTTCAGTAGTAGTGAAATCAAACCTTATTGCTGAGTACCTGATAGTGTGGTTAAAACATGCTAATAGTGGATATTTGAGTAGATCAAAAAAGGTTTCATATACCTTAACTGGTATGCCATCCAGCCCTGGAGTTTTCCCTGGCCTACAGGCTTTAATTTCATCAAGAAATTCCTCCTCTGCAATTTGGTCCTTTCACAAGTCTTTCTGTACAGCTGTTACTTTTACACTATTATTAGGTAAAAAATATACAGTATCCTCGCCCATGTGGAAATTCTGTAAGAATAATGTGGATGCCAATGATTTGATGGTCCGACTGCATTCTGCCCCTTATCAAAACTTGTTTTACTTTTGGTGCCAGCGTGAAGGATACAAGAAAGTAATCGAGATGACTAGCTTGATTAAGCCTCCTCCATGTACAGTATATCTCACTAAGTCTGGATTTTTAAGCCTCCATATATCCACTAGTTCTAATGTGTCCATGATATTCGTAATTTCTCTAAGTGCATGAGGGTGATAGTTTGTAGTGTGATTTCCTAAATGATCCATTGGGGTACTTAAAACTGTATTATAATCTCCCACCATAATAATAGAGTCATTTGTTGCTTGTGAGCTCGATAGATTAGTATATATAATTTCAAAGAAGTGTGGATCATCATTATTTGGACCATATAGATTAATTAGCCAAATCTGTTTATCGTCCAATAGCATATTTAAAAGTATCCACCTTCCTTTCGGATCTGTTTGGAGAGTTTGCACATTCAGATCGAAATTGTTATTAATTAATATCATCACCCCTTTTGAGTTTCTTTGCCCATAACAGAAATAAATGTATCCCTCTCCGTTCTTTTTCCATACACACGCATCTGTAATTGTAGAGTGACTTTCCTGTAAACAATAGATATGATATTAATTATATTTTAGCCAGGTAAAGACTGATAGTCTTTTTTTTTAATCTACTAAGCCATTACAATTATAACTAACTATACTTATTTCACCACTTACCATAATGAGATA
Source organism: Coregonus clupeaformis (assembly GCF_020615455.1). Classification (NCBI taxonomy): domain Eukaryota; kingdom Metazoa; phylum Chordata; class Actinopteri; order Salmoniformes; family Salmonidae; genus Coregonus; species Coregonus clupeaformis. Next base: position 53,950,314 of record NC_059207.1, read on the forward strand.
AAAGTTTCAAATATACTTACCATAATATATGCCTGTAAACTTACTACCAAAAAGTAGCATAATGATCAAGCTGCTAGACACCCTGAATGTATCCATACATACAATACTACCACAATCAATGTCTGACATCTATCAATGTTGCTGTACCATAATACACTATATATACAAAAGTATGTGGACATGAGTGGATTCAGCTATTTCAGCCACACCCATTGCTGACAGGTGTATAAAATCGAGCACACAGCCATGCAATCTCCATAGACAAACATTGGCAGTAGATGAAGTGCTCAGTGACTTTCAACGTGGTACCGTCATAGGATGCCACCTTTCCAACAAGTCAGTTTGTCAAATGTTTGCCCTGCTAGAGCTGCCCCGGTCAACTGTAAGTGCTGTTATTGTGAAGTGTAAACATCTAGGAGCAACAATGCCTCAGCCACGAAGTGGTAGGCCACACAAGCTCACAGATCTTCTGTCCTCGGTTGCAACACTCAATACCGAGTTCCAAACTGCCTCTGGAAGCAACGTCAGCACAACAACTGTTTGTCGGGAGCTTCAAGAAATGGGTTTCCATGGCCGAGCAGCCACACACAAGCCTAAGATCACCATGCGCAATGCCAAGCGTCGGCTGGAGTGGTGTAAAGCTCGCCACCATTGGACTCTGGAGCAGTGGAAACACGTTCTCTGGAGTGATGAATCACGCTTCACCATCTGGCAGTCCGACGGACAAATCTGGGTTTGGCCGATGCCAGGAAAACGCTGCCTGCCCGAATACAGAGTGGCAACTGTAAAGTTTGGTGGAGGAGGAATAATGGTCTGGGGCTGTTTTTCATGGTTTGAGCTAGGCCCCTTAGTTCCGGTGAAGGGATATCTTAATGCTACAGCATACAATGACATTCTAGACAATTCTGTGCTTCCAACTTTTTGGCAACAGTTTGGGGAAGGCCCTTTCCTGTTTCAGGATGACAATGCCCATATGCACAAAGTGAGGTCCATACAGAAATGGTTTGTCGAGATCGGTGTGGAAGAACTTGACTGGCCTGCACAGAGCCCTGACCTCAACCCCATCCAACACCATTGGGATAAATTGAAACGCCAACTGCGAGCCAGGCCTAATTGCCAAACATCAGTGCCTGAGCTCACTAATGCTCTTGTGGCTGAATGGAAGCAAGTCCCCGCAACAATGTTCCAACATCTAGTGGAAAGACTTCCAAGAAGAGTGGAGACTGTTATAGCAGCAAAGGGGGGGACCAACTCCATATTAATGCCCATGATTTTGGAATGAGATGTTCGACGAGCAGGGTGTCCACATACTTTTGGTAATGTATTGTATATACACTGCTAAACATATTGCAGCTGCAACTAACACTAAGTAAACCTCCAATTGTCTTCCAATATCCCTCCCACAAAGGATCATTCGTTTTCTTTTTTGTCAATGTACCTCTTCAGTGTCATTCTGTCAGTTTTTTCATTCCTTGAACCTGCTCGAATGGACTTATTCCTTTCTCTCACTTCCTTGGCTGCTCTCTCAAGAACCTCAAGGGGGGGCTAGACCCCTGCTTGTTTTACGTTTGTACACACAGGGCTTGATGATGTCTGCTCTGTAACAGTAAAAATGCTATCTTGAGTTCATATGCATGACACATTGCAAAAAGACTATGCATTAAATGTACAAAATGTAATCAATTATAATTTATATGGGGTATGGTGGCCATTGGCTCAGGCAAACGTTTTGACTATATTAACCCACACAGCTACAGGAATGCACTTTCATGCTAGGTTTAGGACCTCATATTGTAGCTTATAGAGACCTCAACTTATGTATAAAACATTCTTAAAACGATTTACTTTGGTTTAGATCAGGGATGGTCAACTCCAGTCCTTGGGTGCCTTATTGGTGTCAGACTTTTCCCCCAGCCCTATAGCTAACACACCTGATTAAACATATTGCATTCTAAACTGAAGACCTTGATTAGTTGATTATTGGAGTCAGGTGTGTTAGCAGGAGCTGGGGTAAAAGTGTGTCACCAATCAGGCCCCCGAGGACTGGAGTTGCCCATCCCTGGTTTAGATACAAACATAATGAAACCTAGAACACAGGGCTCTCCAACCCTGTTCCTGGAGAGCTACCGTCCTGTAGGTTTTCACTCCAACCCCAATCTAGTGCACCTGATTCTAATAATTAGCTGGTTGATAAGCTGAATCAGGTTAGTTACAACAGGGGTTGGAGTGAAAACTGACAAGAGGGTAGCTCTCCAGGAACAGGGTTGGATAGCCCTGCTATAACACAATACATTCATTTGACTTTGTGAAAATCCGTTTTTTGGACCTAACTTGCTTACCACTCTTTCCTTGTGGTTTCTTCCTCCAGAATCCATGAAATGATGACCTCTTCTTAAATATTTGGTCACATGATTAATTTTGTTTCCTAGAAACAAGGGATGGCTCAACCATATAGATAGATAATGGACTCATCATGGATATAACCCGTTTTAACATGGACATTACAATTGAGGGCTTCCACCATTTTAAGGTAGTCAACTGGATGGGGATTCCTATGAAAATGTACTACTTTAGAATTGAGAGCCTCAATGGCGCTGCCCATTCTGGCACAGATACAAAGATGATTCCTCTATCTCAATAGGCTCAACTAACCCGTTGGCTCAACTTACCCCAGTCTCCCCTATGTCCATTTAAAGGGGGTTAAAGTTCGGTAGTATGATAAACTAAAGAAAATATACATTTACATCAAGTAAAAAATAAATAATTATGTTGAATTTTTGAAAGTACACAATAAAGGACCAAAATACCACAAAATCTAAAAATGTATAAGTAGATGCAAAAATGTAATTGCAGCCTGTAATGTAATAGCAGGTGGTGCTAGTTACATTCATAATGCTAGGAGATTGTGTCAGTGCTCAGAGGTACTTGAGGAATGTGATATCAATGTCATCTCTCTCTTTCTCTCTCTCTCTCTCTCTGCAGAATGCAAGCACATCCACTGAGCTAAGAGACATGACGGGAAACCTTTCCCCTTGTTCCACTCCTAGCCTTTGAAAGCCCTGTGGTAATTGAGACACATCTTCTGCCTCTTCTTCTGTTTGAGACAAGACACCTGGGAGTCTACTGATGTTATTCATCTCTCTCCCTCTCTCTCTCTCTCTCTCTCTCTCTCTCTCTCTCTCTCTCTCAATTCAATTCAAAGGGGTTTATTGACATGGGAAACATATGTTTATGTTGCCAAAGCAAGTGAAATAGATAATAAAAAAGAAACAGTAAACATTCTCTCTCTCTCTCTCTCTCTCTCTCTCTCTCTCTCTCTCTCTCTCTCTCTCTCTCTCTCTTTCTCTCCAAACACACACACACCTAGGCCAGGTCTCTTTCTTTGTCGTCACTTGGGACCGTTACCCTACTCACAGTGATGTAGTGGTAAATAAAATAGACGGGTAAACGTCCTACACTTTCAATGAGTTTTTCTGCAAAAGGTGGGTAAACTGTCACGTAAAAAAAGTGTTGACTTGCGTTTACCCTCCACTACACCACTGCCTCCTCACTGTTGAGTCTGACCCAGAGATGAACTTTCTGCTGTCAACCTGCATTTACAGTCTACATGTTTATCCAGTGTTAGACTGTCACACCAAAGATAGATATCAAAGCACCAGCACCCCTTTGATGTGCAGCAGGATAGTTCAAATGACTTGAACAACTACAGTCATGTTCATAATTATTGGCGCCCTTGATAAAGATGTGCAAAAAAGACTGTATAAAAAAACTATACAAATACTGAGCTATAATATTATTCCTCAGAGAAAGAGATTTTGTTTAACAAGTACATCTCAAAAGGATAGGGGTAAAAATGTTTTCAATATCCCTTGCGAGGATAACGACACTGAGCTTTTTCCTTAAATGTTTTATGAGATTGGAGAACACATTGGGAGGGATCTTAGAACATTCCTCCATACAGAATCTTTCCAGATGCTTGATATCCTTCGTCTGCTCTTATGGACTGCCTTCTTCAATTCAAACAGGTTTTCAATGGGGTTCAAGTCTGGAGACTGAGATGGCCATTGCCAAATGTTAATGTTATGGTCAATTAACCATTTCTTTGTAGATTTTCATTAGGGCTTGGGGTTATTGTCTTGCTGGTGTTATAGACATCACACTGCTATCTTAAAAGAAAATAGCCCCATAACATCAAAGCTCCGCCACCATATTTTACCGTAGGTATGAGGTACTTTTCTGCATATGCTTCTGTTTTTCAACACCAAACACACCACTGGTGTGCATGGCCAAATATCTCTATTTTCATGTCATCTGACCAAAGCACGGTTCCAATCCAAGTGCCAGTGCCGTTTATCAAACTCCAGGCAGTTCTATGGTCTGATGACATGAAAATAGAGCTATTTGGCCACACACTAGTGGTGGGTTTGGCTTTGAAAAACGGAAGCATATGAATAAAAGTACCTCATATTTGCGGTAGCCTAGTGGCTAAGCGTGTTGGGCCAGTAACCGAAAATTCGCTGGTTCGAATCCCCAAGCTGGCAAAGTGGAAAAATCTGCCGTTCTTCCCTTGAGCAAGGCAGTTAACCCCGGACAACAACTGCTCCCCAGGCGCCAATGACGTGGACGTTGATTAAGGCAGCCCCCCCGCAACTCTCTGATTCAGAGGGGTTGGGTTAAATGCTGAAGACACATTTCAGTTGAATGCATTCAGTTGTGCAACTGACTAGGTATCCCCTTTCCCTTAAAATATGGTGGCGCATCTTTGATGTTATGGGGCTATTTTGCTTCCACTGGTCCTGGGGCCCTTGTTCAGGTCAAAGGCATCATGAACTAGGGGGGCCAAATAAAAACGGCCGCAGGCCTCCAGTTGGGCAATCCTGGTGTAAAATAATATAATTTAACAATTTATTTTGCTCATCTTTATGAAGGGTACCAAAAATGATGGACCTGACTGTACATTGTCATTAGAAATAATAATAATAGAGGTTGTGGTTTGACTAGATTCTAGAATAACACAGACAGGGTGCTGACCTTTAACTGTTGTAAGTGTAGAACTAATACATGTATTAGACTTACACACAACTGTTAAAAGTCAGCACCCTGTCTGTGTATTTAAAGCCCTACGTGTTATTATGTATTTGACCCGCTGAGATAGGACATATGATCTTTACAGTACGTTCTGTCTAGGCCTAGTAATGTATTTTGGTTGGTACCCTACATTATTCTTGATATAAGTGCACTATTACACACCAGACATTGGATACCAGTCATGAATATGGAAATAAGCCTTGAGTTTATGGGGAGCTTACCTACATACAGAATGATAGGATGATGAATTGGTCTTCTTCTGCAATTCACTTATCTTCGGTCAATATAGACTTATCTTATTTGATAAAGCTATATAAACTTTAGAACACCATTGATGTGAGGAGGATCTCCAACGGGACTAAACACACTTTGACACGCTCAGCAACACATCTGAGTCTGTCCATACAGCTATGGGTCTCTGAACATGAAAGCCATGGAGAGCTGAGATATAGTATCTTCAAAGAGAGAAGGAATCTTTTGTTTACTCTTACATTTCTCTCTCTCTCTCTCTCTCTCTCTCTCTCTCTCTCTCTCTCTCTCTCTCTCTCTCTCTCTCTCTCTCTCTCGCTCTCTCTCTCTCTCTCTTCTCTCTCCCTCCTCTCTCTCTCTCTCTCTCTCTCTCTCTCTCTCTCTCGCTTTCTCTCTCCCTCCTCGCTCCCTCTCTCTCTCCCTCTCTCTCTCCCTCTCTCTCTCTCTCTCTCTCTCTCTCTCTCTCTCTCTCTCTCTCTCTCTCTCTCTCTCTCTCTCTCTCTCTCTCTCTCTCAATTTCTCTCTCTCTCTCTCTCTCTCTCAATTCAATTCAATTTGCTTTATTGGCATGACGTAACAATGTACATATTGCCAAAGCTTACTTTGGATATTTACAATATGAACAGAATTAAAATAATAACAATCAATATTGTTAACGGGATAACAGTAACAACAATAACCAAGGGTCAAAATAACCATTGAATAACAATATAGAGGATATGTGCAGGTTGGTTGGTCTGTCAGACACTGTCCCTCATCTTATGGCAGGCAGCAATGTAGTGCGCTGCCAACCCACAGCTCTCTGTGTCCTCCCCCAACAGGACGGGTAGCCTATTCTCATCAGAGAGGTCTTTGAAACCTTGAAAAACACTCTAATTGTTTTATATTTTTGACATTTTGTCAGGAAATGCAGCTCTGTCTCAGGCTCTGCTGTGGTGCAGTGGTTGCACAGCCTTTCCTTTACAGGGAGACAGGTTTTCCTGTGTCTACCCTTCTCAATGGAAAGGCTGTGCTCACTGAGCCTGTACTTTGTCAAGGTTTTCCTAAGGTTTTGATCAGTAACCATGGTTAAATAGTTAGCCACGGTGTACTGTCGATTTAGGGCCAGATAGCACTGCATTTTACTTTGTGCTTGTGTTTCCCAATAAGCAATGTAGTTTTGTTTTGACTGTGTTGTAATTTGGTTTATTCTGATTGATTGGATGTTCTGGTCCTGAGGCTTCAGTGTGTTAGTAGAACAGGTTTGTGAACTCAGCCCCAGGACCAGCTGGATGAGGGGACTCTTTTCTTTGCTCAGCTCTTGGCATTGCAGGGCTTGGTAATGATATGAGAGTGGGTCACTGTATTTTAGATGTTTCCAAAACTTAATTGCTCTTTTATGAGTTTTTATTATTAGTGGATATTGGCCTAATTCTGCCCTGCATGCATTGTTTGTAGTTTTCCTCTGGACATGTAGGATAATCTTACAAAACTCTGCATGCAGGCTTTCAATGGGGTGTTTGTCCCATTTGGTGAAATCTTGTTTTGCAAGTGGACCCCACACCTCGCTGCCATAAAGTGCAATTGGTTCAATGACACATTCAATTAGTTTTTGCCAAATTTTTACAGGTATTTCAATTTTAAATTGTTTTTTAATGGCGTAGAATGCCCTGCATGCTTTCTCTCTCAGTTCATTCACTGCATCATTAAGGTGTCCAGTTGAGCTTATTTTAAAACCTAAGTAATTGTAGTGTGTGCAGTACTCTATATATTTTGTACCAATTGACAACTTTGGTCTAATTCCCTGAGATCTGGATCTTCTCTGGAAAATCATTATTTTAGTCTTTTTGGGTTTTACGGCCAGGGCCCAGGTCTGGCAGTACTGCTCTAGCAGGTCCAGGCTCTGCTGTTGGCCATGTGCTGTGGGTGACAGCAGGCATAGGTCATCTGCGAAGAGCAGGCATTTAAACTTTGAATTGTGGAGACTAACACCAGGGGCTGGGGATTTTTCTAGAATAGTGGCCAATTCATTGATGTAAATATTGAAGAGTGCATGGCTCCGATTGCAACCCTGGTGAAGGCCACGCCCCTGGTTAAAGAATTCTGTTATTTTCTTGCCAATTTTGATGCTGCACGTATTGCCAGTATACATTGATATATGTTTTACCCCCTACACCACTTTCAATAACTTTGTAGAACAGTCCTGTATGCCAAATAGAATCAAATGCTTTTTGGAAGTCGATAAAGCAAGCATACATTTTGGTATTATTTTGGTGGACATGTTTATCTATCAGGGTGTGTAGGGTGTAAATATGATCGGTCTTGCGATGTTTTGGTATGAATCCAATTTGGCTTTTACTCAAGACACTGTGCTTATTAAGGACGTTTAGAACTTACATTTAGAATACTACAGAAAACCTTCCCCAGGTTACTGTTCACACAAATGCCTCTGTAATTGTTAGGGTCAAATTTGTCTCCGTTCTTAAAGATGGTCAGTAATTGGGGAGTCCAATGGATTTTGATTGTCCTTTATAGCTTTTTCTAATCCATTTAACTTCTCATGAATTTGGCATTGTTCTGCGTTTTTTGTCAATTTGAATGGCGTTGTAGAGTGTTTTAAAATGGGTTGTCCATATGTCACCATTTTCTATTGCTAATTCCTCTTGTTTTGATTTTTTCCGTTTTTTCCAATTTGCCAGAAGTTGTTTGTGTTTATGGACTCCTCAATTCAAATCAAATCAAATGTTATTTGTCACATGCGCCGAATACAACAGGTGTAGACCTTACAGTGAAATGCTTACTTACAAGCCCTTAACCAACAATGCAGTTTTAAGACAGAATACCCCAAAAAATCACACAAAAAAATACAATATAAAATAATAGGAAATAAAAGTAAAAAACAATTAAAGAGCAGCAGTACAAATAACAATAGCGAGGCTATATAGAGGGGGTACCGGTATCGAATCAATGTGCGGGGGCACCGGTTAGTCGAGGTGCTTGCTGTTAGTGTCAGCTGCTTGCTGTTGTACAGCTGCTTGCTGTTGTACTGTTAGTGTCAGCTGCTTGCTGTTGTACTGTTAGTGTCAGCTGCTTGCTGTTGTACTGTTAGTGTCAGCTGCTTGCTGTTGTACTGTGCTTTTTTGGTTCTGAGTGTACGTTTATAGCGTTTTTAAAGTCTCACAGTAATGAAGGCGTAATTCACCATTATTTAGGTCTCTGTACTTTTGGTTTGATAATAATAATAATAATAATAATAATAATAATAATAATAATATGCCATTTAGCAGACGCTTTTATCCAAAGCGACTTACAGTCATTGATAGTGTTCTAAGTTTTTTCCTTATAATTTTACAATCTGCATCAAACCAGTGGTGGTGTTTTTTTAAATTATAAAAAAAAAAAAAAAAAATCAGTTGTGCTTCTTTTGTCGTTTGCCTGAATATATAGTTTATGTTTTTTACTGCTAGATTGATGCCTTCTTTACTATGAGTGACTGTGGTATCCAGAAAGTTACAGTGGGAAAAAAGTATTTAGTCAGCCACCAATTGTGCAAGTTCTCCCACTTAAAAAGAAGAGAGAGGCCTGTAATTGTCATCATAGGTACACGTCAACTATGACAGACAAATTGAGAATTATTTTTCCAGAAAATCACATTGTAGGATTTTTAATGAATTTATTTGCAAATTATGGTGGAAAATAAGTATTTGGTCACCTACAAACAAGCAGGTTTTCTGGCTCTCACAGACCTGTAACTTCTTCTTTAAGAGGCTCCTCTGTCCTCCACTCGTTACCTGTATTAATGGCACCTGTTTGAACTTGTTATCAGTATAAAAGACACCTGTCCACAACCTCAAACAGTCACACTCCAAACTCCACTATGGCCAAGACCAAAGAGCTGTCAAAGGACACCAGAAACTGTCACGCCCTGGCTCTGGGGACTCTTAAATGTTGAGCCAGGGTGTGTAGTTTCTATGTTTAGTTTTCTATGTTGAGTGTCTAGATCGTGTAGATCTATGTTGGCCAGGGTGGTTCCCAATCAGAGGCAGCTGTAGCTCGTTGTCTCTGATTGGGGACCATACTTAGGCAGCCGTTTGGCACCAGTCTGTGTGGGATCTTGTTCCGTATAGGTATGTTATTAGTCTACCTTGGACTTCACGTATCGTTTGTTTGTTGTTTTTGTTGTGTGTTCAGTACTAAATAAATATGTACGCTTATCACGCTGCGCCTTGGTCCGTCTCATCCGTAAACGATCGTGACAGAAGATCCCACCAAATGAGGACCAAGCAGCGTGCCCAGGAAGAGAGAATAGCGATGTCTCAGGTGGGCAAATGGTGGTCATGGGAGGAGATATTCGCGGGGAAAGGGCCATGGGCAAAGGTAAATGCCCAGGCAGGAGAGGAGAAACGGCACCAACCGTGCCGACGACGGACACCCGAGAGGCAACCCCAAGAAACATTTTTGGGGGGCACACGGCGTGGACGACGAGGCAGCAGGAGGCAGCGACAGGGCGAATCTGCAGACTAGGAGAGGAGGCCACCAGGTTACGGGGTCTATTGGTCCAGAGGGAGCAGGAGTTAATTGGTCAGAGGGAGGAGCTACAGGAGGCGAGAAGGGAGAAGGAGAGTGTAGAGGCACGGCGAGAGGAGCTGGTTAGGCAGCAGAAGGAGCAGAGGTTTATAAGGGAACCCAGTCCCGCTCCTCGCACCAAGCAAGTGGTGTGTGTCGCCAGTCCGGTCCGGCCCGTTCCTGATCCCCGCACTAAGCCAGTGGTGCGTGTTCCCAGTACGGCCCGACCCATTCCTGCTTCCCGCACAAGGCCAGTGGTGTGTGTTCCCAGTCCGGCCCGGCCCGTTCCTGCTCCCCGCACCAAGCCAGTGGTGCGTGTTCCCAGTCCAGCCCGGCCTGTTCCTGTCCCTCGCACCAAGCCAGTGGTGCGCATCGCCAGCCCGGTCCGGCCTGTTCCTGTCCCTCGCGCCAAGCCAGTGGTGCGCGTCGTCAGCCTGGACCGCCCGTTCCTGCTCCCCGCACCAAGCCAGTGGTGCGCGTCGTCAGCCCGTGCGGCCCGTTCCTGCTCCCCGCACCAGCCAGTGGTGCGGCGTCGTCAGCCCGTCCGCCCGTTCCTGCTCCCCGCACCAAGCCAGTGGTGCGAGTGTCCAGTCCGCACGCGGCCCGTGCCTGTTCCACCGGTGCCTGGTCGGCACCGGTCAGCTGCTCCACTCCGAGCCAGAGCAATCCGCTTCCACCGGGGTCCGGGTCCAACTCCAGTCAGCGGATCCACTCCGAGCCAGAGCAATCCGCTCCACCGGTGCCCAGTCCAGCTCGGCCAGCGGCTCCAGTCCGGAGCCTGTACAGTTCGATCCACCGTCGTTGGGTCCAGCTCCAGTCAGCGGTGCCATACCAGACCAGGGGCGCAACAGGGAGGTGGAGAGAAAGTGGTGGTTACGCCCGGAGCCGGATCCGCCTCCGAGGCCGAATGCCCACCCGGCCCATACCCTGTTATGTTTATGGGGCGCGGTCGGAGTCCGTACATTTGGGGGGAGGTACTGTCACGCCCTGGCTCTGGGGACTCTTAAATGTTGAGCCAGGGTGTGTAGTTTCTATGTTCAGTTTTCTATGTTGAGTGTCTAGATCGTGTAGATCTATGTTGGCCAGGGTGGTTCCCAATCAGAGGCAGCTGTAGCTCGTTGTCTCTGATTGGGGACCATACTTAGGCAGCCGTTTGGCACCAGTCTGTGTGGGATCTTGTTCCGTATAGGTATGTTATTAGTCTACCTTGGACTTCATGTATCGTTTGTTTGTTGTTTTTGTCGTGTGTTCAGTACTAAATAAATATGTATGCTTATCACGCTGCGCCTTGGTCCGTCTCATCCGTAAACGATCGTGACAGAAACAAAATTGTAGACCTGCACCAGGCTGGGAAGACTGAATCTGCAATAGGTAAGCAGCTTGGTTTGAAGAAATCAACTGTGGGAGCAATTATTAGGAAATGGAAGACATAAAAGACCACTGATAATCTCCCTCGATCTGGGGCTCCACGCAAGATCTCACCCCGTGGGGTCAAAATGATCACAAGAACGGTGAGCAAAAATCCCAGAACCACACGGGGGGACCTAGTGAATGACCTGCAGAGAGCTGGGACCAAAGTAACAAAGCCTACCATCAGTAACACACTACGCCGCCAGGGACTCAAATCCTTCAGTGCCAGACGTGTCCCCCTGGTGTCCAGGCCCATCTGAAGTTTGCTAGAGTGCATTTGGATGATCCAGAAGAGGATTGGGAGAATGTCATATGGTCAGATGAAACCAAAATAGAACTTTTTGGTAAAAACTCAACTCGTCGTGTTTGGAGGACAAAGAATGCTGAGTTGCATCCAAAGAACACCATACCTACTTTGAAGCATGGGGGTGGAAACATCATGCTTTGCGGCTGTTTTTCTGCAAAGGGACCAGGACGACTGATCCGTGTAAAGGAAAGAATGAATGGGGCCATGTATCGTGAGATTTTGAGTGAAAACCTCCTTCCATCAGCAAGGGCATTGAAGATTAAACGTGGCTGGGTCTTTCAGCATGACAATGACCCCAAACACACCGCCCGGGCAACGAAGGAGTGGCTTCGTAAGAAGGTCCTGGAGTGGCCTAGCCAGTCTCCAGATCTCAACCCCATAGAAAATATTTGGAGGGAGTTGAAAGTCCGTGTTGCCCAGCGACAGCCCCAAAACATCACTGCTCAAGAGGAGATCTGCATGGAGGAATGGGCCAAAATACCAGCAACAGTGTGTGAAAACCTTGTGAAGACTTACAGAAAACGTTTGACCTGTGTCATTGCCAACAAAGGGTATATAACAAAGTATTGAGAAACTTTTGTTATTGACCAAATACTTATTTTCCACCATAATTTGCAAATAAATTCATTAAAAATCCTACAATGTGATTTTCTGGATAATTTTTTCTTATTTTGTCTGTCATAGTTGACGTGTACCTATGATGAAAATTACAGGCCTCTCTCATATTTTTAAGTGGGAGAACTTGCACAATTGGTGGCTGACTAAATACTTTTTTCCCCCACTGTATCTAAGAGTGTTTGGATATTTTGGTTACTGGTTGCTTTCTGGTATTCTTCTGTGCTGTTTTGGGCCCATCTGTATGAATTTCTGATGTTGTACAGCTTACTGGGCTGTGAATGTGTGGTTGTTTGAGGAACAACATAATTTGGCTGTGATCAGACAGAGGTGTTAGTGGCTTGACGGTGAATGAGCTTAGAGAGAAAGGGTCAATGTCTGAATCATATAGTCTACTGTGCTGTGGCCAATAGGTGAGCAATAGGTGATTCTCCACAAAGTCTCCCGTAACCTACCATTGACAAAGTACAAACCCAGGCTTCGACAGAGCTGCAACAGATCCCTTCCGTTTTTGTTGATGGTGCTGTCACTGTTGTTTCTATGGGGGAGATTAAGACAGTTAGAAACAGTATGGCCGGTAATAAAGCTGTCCCCTTGTGTGGTCGTCAGATCAGGTAGTGTTCCTGTGCGCGCATTTGTGTCCCCACAGATGAGCATATTTCCCTGGGCCTGGAAATGGCATGTCTCTTCCTCAAGGGTGGGGAATATCTCCTCTGAGTAATATGGGGATTCTGAGGGGGGATATATATTGCGCAAAGGAACACATATTTTTCTGTCAGTACAAGTTCTTTTTTCAGTTTTAGCCAAATGTGATATTTACCAATTTTGAGGGGATCAATTCGATTTTGTAGTTTGGATTTGTACCAAATGATCAATCCTCCAGAGTCTCTGCCTCTATTGACGGAGCTGTGTTTCTGTGACGGCACAATTACCTCTCTGTAGCCTGTGGGACAATGTCTGACTTACACCAGTGCCAAACTCTTCAGTCCAAAGGTTGATGAGTTTAGGCCCTGAATGTTCCACATGGTAGCTGATAGCGATTTCATGTTGCAAAAAGAAAGAACAGCACAGTCAAAAATACAGTAACTACTAACTACTAAGTTGTTAAGAGTGAGATAAACAGGATAACAGCGAACATTTGTTCTGTTATATATATATATATATACAGTTGAAGTCAGAAGTTTACATACACCTTAGCCAAATACATTTCAACTCAGTTTTTCACAATTCCTGACATTCAATCCTAGTAAAAATTCCCTGTCTTAGGTCAGTTAGGATCACCACTTTATTTTAAGAATGTGAAATGTCAGAATAATAGTAGAGAGAATGATTTATTTCAGCTTTTATTTCTTTCATCACATTCCCAGTGGGTCAGATGTTTACATACACTCAATTAGTATTTGGTAGCATTGCCTTTAAATTTTTTAAATTTGGTCAAACATTTCAGGTAGCCTTCCACAAGCTTCCCACAATAATTTGGGTGAATTTTGGCCTATTCCTCCTGACAGAGCTGGTGTAACT